>NC_091175.1:18495194-18625194 GCF_040958095.1 Procambarus clarkii
GCTTCACTGTACTGTGCTGCCTCACTGTATTGTGGTGCTTCACTATACTGTGGTGCCTCACTGTATTGTGATGCTTCACTATACTGTTGTGCTGCACTGTTATTGTGGTGCTTCACTATACTGTGCTGCCTCACTGTATTGTGGTGCTTCACTATACTGTGCTGCCTCACTGTTATTGTGGTGCTTCACTATAATGTGCTGCCTCACTGTTATTGTGGTGCTTCACTGTATTGTGGTGCTTCACTATATTGTGGTGCTTCACTATATTGTGGTGCTTCACTATATTGTGATGCTTCACTATACTGTGGTGCTTCACTATATTGTGATGCTTCACTATACTGTGCTGCCTCACTGTATTGTGGTGCTTCACTATTTTTTTTAAACAAATCTATTTTTAAAACTAGCGGTGTCACGTTATTACATCGCCTGGTGATTCGTTCCATAAGTCAACAACCTTGTTTTCAGACCAGTATTTACCCAGGTCTGTCCTGAATTCAAACTTTTCCAATTTATATGAGAACTTATTAAAACTTTTCTAACTCATTTCCTTCTTAGGCCTCACCCTCATTTATTTTCATCAGAATACGATCCGCCAATCAATTTGTACAAAGGTCCCCAATTACTGGTAATCTTCTTGAGGTTATCTTGAGATGATTTCGGGGCTTAGCGTCCGCGCGGCCCAGGTCCTCGACCAGGCCTCTATTTTGTTATACACCCTCCAGGAAGCAGCCCGTAGCAGCTGTCTAACTCCCAGGTACCTATTTACTGCTAGGTGAACAGGGGGAATCAAGGTGAAAGAAACTCTACCCATATATTTATGCCTCTGCCGAGGATCGAACCCAGGACCTTAGGACTACGACCCCAGAGTGCTGTCTACTCAGCAGCAAGGCCCATAGCCGCTGTGTGTATGTGTGTGTGTGTGTGTGTGTGTGTGTGTGTGTGTGTGTGTGTGTGTGTGTGTGTGTGTGCGTGTGTGTGTGTGTGTGTAAAGTGTTAAACAATCCCTTGTCTACTCAAGCATGTGAACACAATAGGCAGAGGGGAAAGTGAGACAGTGAACGCAAATGCTGTGTTTCCCCTCTAGTCTTCCCTTCATAACATCGCTCAACGCCCCTCAACCAGACCCTCAGAACCTTCCCCTCCTCCCTACCTCACACACACAAGGTGTCGTTATCCATCCTTGAACGGTGGACGCTGCAGACGATGATAACAGGACCCTTAACTGCTATCCACACACGAGCTAGGAGGCAAGGGATAGCTGCAGACAGTCTCCCACAAACCCACTGATTAACAGACTCATGGACCCAGAGGTTCATAGACCCACAGATTCATAAACTCACTGACTCACAGCCTGATAGATCCACAGACTCAAAGAGCCATAGACCCCAAATACTAACAGATCAATTGAAATATAGACCTACAGACCCATACACTCACAAACTCACAGACCCATTCATACAAGACTCAAGCTGTGGTGTTCATCTCGAAATCCTGTAAGCTGGTCAAGCTTTGGTGTTTATCCTGAGGTCCTGCAGGCCAGCCAAGCTTTAGCTGTATGTTAAGGTAGGTGCTAGGTTCTGTTGCCAGTTATTTGAACTACGTGGGTGAAGCCTTTAATGGCGTTGCGGTTCGAACAGAGGTCTTTAGCGAAGCAAGTGCTCGAGAAATGATTTGAGGTTAATCGTAATGAGTCGTGTGTAAACTGTTTTTCATTCATAAACAGCGGATTCAGCGGCTGGATTAATGAGCATCTGGGCTTTGTTGATGAGGATGGGCTGGTTGATGAGGATGGGCTGGTTGATGAGGACGGGCTGGTTGATGAGGACGGGCTGGTTGATGAGGACGGGCTGGTTGATGAGGATGGGCTGGTTGATGAGGACGGGCTGGTTGATGAGGACGGGCTGGTTGATGAGGACGGGCTGGTTGATGAGGACGGGCTGGTTGATGAGGACGGGCTGGTTGATGAGGATGGGCTGGTTGATGAGGACGGGCTGGTTGATGAGGACGGGCTGGTTGATGAGGACGGGCTGGTTGATGAGGACGGGCTGGTTGATGAGGACGGGCTGGTTGATGAGGACGGGCTGGTTGATGAGGACGGGCTGGTTGATGAGGACGGGCTGGTTGATGAGGATGGGCTGGTTGATGAGGACGGGCTGGTTGATGAGGACGGGTTTGGTTAATGAGGACGGGCTGGTTGATGAGGACGGGCTGGTTGATGAGGACGGGCTGGTTGATGAGGACGGGCTGGTTGATGAGGACGGACTGGATCATGAGAACGGACTAGATGATAAGGATATTTCTACAACGTTACATCTTTAAAAACAAAAGTTGTAGCAACGTTATGTATTTACTAAAAAACAACCATCACACTGAACCAACAAAACCCGACTCAACTCACTTTTAACTTAAACAGCTTGTGGTCGACGATCTGTCCAACGATGTTCTTGCAGTCGCGGGCATAGTGTTCTGGCGCCAACATATGGACGTACCACACCCAGTGAACATCCGAGGGAGGGGCCAGGATCTTCTCCGTGCAGTTGGCGGCTAGGGGCAGCCATAGCAGCTCGTACCTGCCAGGGATAGAGAAGGGAGATCAGGTTTAACGAATGATTGGTAATCCCTGAGGGACGATCTATCCAGCTAGGGGTAAGGGGACGTGGCCGGTCACCTGAAGCGACCAGAGGGACGTCGAATAAGATCTGTGAGAACGGGATTGGATTAAACTTTAAAAATATGGCGAAAAAAGGGATAGAAATTGAATTTTGACGAAAGATAAGAGAAACGCGGATGATGATAAATCTTAAATGTAAATAGAACGAATGAAACAAGGTAGAAATGTCAGGAAAATCAATATTGAATGTTGGAGATGATGCGAGCGGCTGCCAGGCTCTTGATTACGGGGCTTCGACCCGGGTTTGGGAGCCCGGGTGAATGGGAGGTGTCCCAGCGCGCGTCAATATTCAGAGCCTTCACTCTCCTCGCTGTGTGCCGCCCTTCTCATCCATACATCCCGCCCTCAAGCACTATACCACCGCCCTCAAGCACTATACCACCGTCTTCAAGCACTATAACACCGTCCTCAAGCACTATACCACCGCCCTCAAGCACTATACCACCGCCCTCAAGCACTATACCACCGCCCTCAAGCACTATACCACCGTCTTCAAGCACTATAACACCGTCCTCAAGCACTATACCACCGCCCTCAAGCACTATACCACCGCCCTCAAGCACTATACCACCGCCCTCAAGCACTATACCACCGCCCTCAAGCACTATACCACCGCCCTCAAGCACTATACCACCGCCCTCAAGCACTACACCACCGCCCTCAAGCACTATACCACCGTCTTCAAGCACTATAACACCGTCCTCAAGCACTATACCACGATCCAGACCTCGATCATTGCTGTGTTACTGGTCTGGTGGTGGCAGCGTAGAGGCGACTCTAGGGTTTTGCTCAAAGCCTAGGTCACGTCATACTGGGTGTAGAATCCTAAGTCGGTCAATCGTCTTAGGACCACGTGGCGTGGAGTTGGCTTTGGTAAAAGTTTTGGAGTCCCTTGGTAGAGAATAAAAAGTAAGAATACGGGTAGAGGGAAAAGAAGGAAAGAGAAGTAGAGAGAGGAACCCTAACCCGTGTTACACTCAAGCACTATACCTCCTCCCTCAAGCACTATACCACCGCCCTGAATCACTATACCACCGCCCTGAATCACTATACCACCGCCCTGAAGCACTATACCACCGCCCTGAAGCACTATACCACCGCCCTCAAGCACTATACCACCGCCCTCAAGCACTATACCACCACCCTCAAGCACTATACCACCGCCCTCAAGCACTATACCACCACCCTGAAGCACTATACCACCTCCCTCAAGCACTATACCACCGCCCTCAAGCACTATACCACTGCCCTCAAGCACTATACCTCCTCCCTGAAGCACTATACCTCCTCCCTGAAGCACTATACCTCCTCCCTGAAGCACCTTACCACCGCCCTCTGTCTATAGTTCTGCACCATCACACCTCCTGGGATGGAAGTGGAAAAATAAACTCAAACAACTTTCCTTTCTGACGAGCTCGACATGTTACGGTAAGGTCAACTTAGCATCCTCAGAGGCAGAGGGATAGCGAATACAAAACAACAATTCCGCAATATATAATACATATAGGGAACGGTGTTGAGCTGGGAGTGATATCAGGGCGGTGGTATAGTGCTTGAGGGCGGTGGTATAGTGCTTGAGGGCGGTGGTATAGTGCTTGAGGGCGGTGGTATAGTGCTTGAGGGCGGTGGTATAGTGCTTGAGGGCGGTGGTATAGTGCTTGAGGGCGGTGGTATAGTGCTGAGCTGAGATATCAACTGACAGTTCTCTTATGTTCGTGCTGAATAGATTCGTGTCTTGATATGAATTGAATCTTGATATCTGGATGAGTATGGTTGATCTGAAGGATTTCTACTATGTTGAATCTCTTATTGGTGCTATTTTTGTCGATTATTTCGTTATTTCTGAGTTTGGTTTTTCTGATGTTGGTCAGGTTGTGTGACTCAGACCAACACACTTATCTTTAAGTGTGTGAAGCAGACCAGCACACTTCTTTCTAAGTGTGTGGCTCAGACCAACACACTTATCTTTAAGTGTGTAAAGCAGACCAATACACTTTTACCCCCCCCCCCCCGAAGTGTGTGTGTGTGTGTGAGGCAGACCAGCACACTAATATTCATACTTGTCTTCACAACTCATCAGCTACCCAAATAAGTCTATTTTCGGCTTTGAGCAATGAACAGTGAGCCTTAAAAGCTTCATCTCTTCCCTGACAACACCAAAGCTTTGCCTCTGGAGGCCATTAACTACGCAAATATCACCTCATCTTCATTAATAACGAGGCCTCCAACAGTGAAACACGTGACTCCCGACAACTGTGTGCCAGACACTGCATATATATATATATATATATATATATATATATATATATATATATATATATATATATATATATATATATATATATATATATATATATATATATATGACTTCTAGCGACAGTGTTTCTAACTCTAGTTAGTTGACCTGTAATAGCAACGGTGAGTTAAACCCTCTATACTTGACCTACAGTGCTAATGAGAAGTTATAACGTAAGCCTGTCATAATGTCCCAGAAGATACATTGTGACAGGGGGGGGAGAAGGGAGACACATACCAGAAGATATATTGTGTCAGGGGGACAAGGGAGACACATACCAGAAGACACATTAAAAGGGGGGCAAAGGAGACACATGCCAGAAGACACATTGTGACAGGGGGACAAGAGAGACACATGCCAGAAGATATATTGTGACAGGGGGACAAGGGAGACATCTACCAGAAGATACATTGTGACAGGGGGGACAACGGAGACACATACCAGAAGACACATTAAAAGGGGGACAAGAGAGACACATACCAGAAGACACATTGTGACAGGGGGGACAAGGGGATCGTGTTCCCGAGACCTGTGAAGTTCCATACTCCGCCCTAAAGACGTATCTAGAGAGATATTATTGAGAAATCAAGGTAAATGAAATCTTTCAGGGATATTGAAAGAATACTGCAGGTTGCACACACCGTTGCCATTAAACATTTCATAACGTTGCAGAGTTTGCCCTCACCTAATTGTGCTTGTCGAGGTTGAGCTTCGGCTCTTTGATCCCTCTTCTCAAACTACAATCAAATGGTGTATAAATTCATGAGCTTATTGGGATTTATCAAAGCAAGTAAGTGGAGAGAGTGTTTCAATTCTCAATAATATCTTTTCTGGCATTTTTCTGTGAAGGGAGATGGATGATATTCATATGATTTAAATATCACATATTGTCAGAAAAATCGACACCATTTACTAACTTACAATACAATAAGCAGATAATATTGGTGCTGTTTTGTACTAATACATTAACCCTATAGCTTTAATCATTCATAGAAAACGAGACCCCGGTGGAAATTTCCTCGGGAGAAAACGGGGAATCATTGCCATGTAGCCATTTTAACCCTTGACAGTTTATAGACGTGTTGTGTTGTCGTCCCGAGTACTTGTGTATAACGAGTTATTGTCGAGGAATTAGACAGCACAAATCGACACCGTCGAACCAGGAGAGCCATCATATCCGGTACAGTATACTAAATGATCTGTTGAGTTGTTATTTCATTGAGTAATTTACTGCTATGGTTATGCCGTAAATAATCAACACCAGGATGGGTAATATTCTCATCTCTTTACTTCAGAACATTATAATATACCTGTTAACAGAATTATTTACGTGCAGCAAATATTACTGTGCAATCTCGTGGGCAGGTGAAGTGAGAAGTGAAGTTATTAATGTGGCATCACTCACATTTCCAGTCGGTTTACACGTGTTCACAAAAGATAAACTGAAGACTAAAAGTAAAATCATAGAATATTAAAATAATTTTCGTTTTCTCTCAAAAACTCAAGAATACTAATAAGTGAGTTTTTTTCATGCTTAGTGTTAAGAATATTACCTGGGCGTTAGAGGTGTGACCAACTTATCACAAATGCACTAAAGAATTAGTAGAATTAGTAGATTTAGAAGCAACTTTGGGGCTGGTCTTTTATTTAAGTCTCTGCTCGTCTTATCACCAGCCAATTACTTCTCTTGATTTGCTACAACGTACAAAATCCAACCATGATCAGAAAGGTACGAACCCAAGCCTAACCTAACCTAACCTAACCAACAAATACCTATAGAAAATGTAGATTTGGTTGAGCTGCTACTTTTCCATAGCACGTGGCCTTTGGTACGATGGTTGCCCTAACGACGTCGTAGCTGATAGGACGGCTTTCTGTAGCCATCGTGAACGTACTGATGACCTGACCCGTTGTGACCTAACGTGCATAATACGGGGTCCTATGAAACGTTACGGCTCACAAATGTCCAAATTTTCTAAGCGAAGGATGGTTAGGTTAGGTAGATGGCTTGGGTTCATGCATTTTAGCACTCTCTTATTTAGTACGTTGAGACGATTCAAGAGAACTAATTACATGACTAGGTTGTTACCTAGGCATGGTATATCAATTTGTTAATGACCGCTATTTAAATCCAGAGTAATGAGCACAAAAATACATGAATTTTGTGTGTATAATTGTTATTCTGAGGTTTGAGGAGACAAGAGGCTTGATTGAAATATATGCGAAGACGAAGGTGTATAACAAAGGGGTTGTGAATACAATTTTAGAGGAAGACTGGTTAAAGTGGGGGGGGGGGAGAAAGACTGGTTGAAGGGGGGAGAAAGACTGGTTGAAGGGGGGAGGAAGACTGGTTTAAGGGGAGGGGGGAAGACTTGTTAAAGGGGGAGGAAGACTGATTAAATATATCAACACAAAATTGATCTCGAAACATGGATATTAATTGGATGAGTTTAGATTCAGGAAAGACCTGGGGAAAATATTGCTTTGGACATAGGGTTGTTGATTTATGGAACCTATTAAGAGGTAATATATTCTACGTGGGATCACTGAATTGTTTCAAGCGTAGGCTAGACATGTATATGCATGAGCTTGGGGTGGATATATATAGGAGCTGCCTCTTAGAGATCATAATATCCTCTGCAGTTTTCTCAATTATTAATTCAATTGTTTGACGAACCTAATATCTTGCTTTTGATTGTTGGCTAGAGTAATTATATCTTTGTGGTTTTGTTACTAGTCCAAGTTTATATATATATATATATATATATATATATATATATATATATATATATATATATATATATATATATATATATATATATATATATATATATATATTCGAAGTTATATAAAGGTGGCTTATTAGAAAGTATATCAGATCTACCAGCTTAATAAGTTAAGACATTCCATAATATTTTAAAGTGTAAGATATCTTTTAAAACATATTAAACTGCAATTACAAATAATGAAGAGAGTTGTGATGCCTCAAGCTGTATATTTTACCTTACAAATAACCTGGTGTTACAGAACACCAGAGTACATAATTTATGCTCAATATTACGTGAATTTGTTTTCCAATGTTCCAGTACAAAAAAGCTAACATACAAGTTTTTGTGAATCATAGGACAGGTGTAAACTTACGGAGGCTAAGTAGCATTGTATTACTGGACCTCCTGTAATATTCAGGGAGCGCTAAATACGCCTCCACATGCACCTGCATTGTTCCTGTTAAACATTATGCTTGTATTTGAGGGAGCAGTGACCAAACACAAAGTTGTAGGCAACGTCATAAAAGATCATTGTTACAATGTCATAAAAGATCATTGTTGCAACGTTTTGTGTTTGCTGGGAAGATCGGGGACCAACACTGGACGGTCAGGACTCATGTCTTATGCAACGGGCCAGAGGACTTGCATTGTAAACCATTTGCAAAGAGCTTGACACAGCCAGGGGACATGATGCCCCGAGAGCTGTATACTCGCTTCTCAGTGTACACAGCGAGGTGTACTCTCTCTTCTAGTTTACATTGAGAGGTGTCTTGAGGTTATCTTCAGGTTATCTTAAGACGATTTCGGGGTTTAGCGTCCCCGCGGCCCGGTCCTCGACCAGGCCTCCTTTTTGTTACACCCCCCCCCAGGAAGCAATCTGTAGCAGCTGTCTAACTCCCAGGTACCTATTTACTGCTAGGTGAACAGGGATATCAGGGTTAAAATAAACCCTGCCCATTTGTTTCCGCCTCCACCGGGGATCGAACCCGGAACCTCAGGGCTACTTTGTAACACCGGTGCATTAGAGTGTAAAAATAACGCCACCAGGAAATTGCAAATGATTGAAGGAGCCGCCAGGAGCCACACTGAGATTCCTACCAGGTGGAACAGCCTTTGTGTCGCTAAGTCTGTTCAGCGGTTCCCGTCCCCTTTTCTCCCTGCGGTTCCCGTCCCCTTTTCTCCCTGCGGTTCCCGTCCCCTTTTCTCCCTGCGGTTCCCGTCCCCTTTTCTCCCTGTTGCAACAAGTGTAATCAATTCCAAACTCTGAAGGAGTTTCCCCCTCACATGTCGGAGAGTTTCTTCGGCTCTGCTTCGAAAACCTCTTACAACCTTTGATTTAAATCTTCGCATATTTTTCCTCCATTTACTTGGACGGTAGAGCGACGGTCTGGCTTCATGCAGGTCGGCGTTCAATCCCTGACCGTCCACCAAGTGGTTGGGCACCATTCCTTTCCCCTGTCCGTCCCATCCTAAATCCTTATCCTGAACCCCTTCCCAGTGCTATATAGTCGTAATGGCTTGGCGCTTTTCCTCGATAGTTCCCTTTCCTTACGTTAGAAAACTGTACTATGATGCATCAATGTAACTGGCAATACCAGAAATTAAACTTTCTTGAATTACTATTTCAGCCATTTTGTTTATATATCAATATTTTTATTATTTAAAAATTCTTAAATTGTTGGCTTTCCAACTTTTTATAGATTATCTGTTTTTCTTTGACCTTCCAATTATCACCTTTGGCTTCCCTTTGAATTCCTCTTTAATACTCTTCTTAACACTTTGTGACGTCGTTCACTCTATGCTACACCGAGTAATTTATTTAATTTATTTTGGTCTTGATTGTAATGGTGTCGTCTCACTTCTCTCATATAGCGGATGTGATTTGAATGCTTCTCTAGTTAGTGTATTCGTCTAGTTGTGCTTGCGGGGGTTGAGCTCTGGCTCTTTGAGCCCGCCTCTCAAGTGTCAAAAAATCAATAGATTTTTTTCCCACACCCCCACACCCCCTGGAAGCAGCCCGTAGCAGCTGTCTAACTCCCAGGTACCTATTTACTGCTAGGTGAACAAGGAGCATCAGGGTGAAAGAAATTCTGCCAATTTGTTTTGCGTCGGCGCCATGGATCGAACCCCGGTCCCTAGGTCCACGAGTATAGAGCGCTGTCCACTTAGCCACCATCCCCAATGTGTGTGTGTGTTACTCGCTGAGATGTACTCACCTAGATGTGCTTGAGGGTCGAGCTAGGCTCCTGGCCTCGCCTTCCGAACGTTCTTAGATTAATGTAATGACTCATTTCTCGCTCTTTTTTTATCATATTTACATTTACAAATTTGAATCGAATTCGCTTCAACAACTTCTGCATCTAACCTGTTACATTTAATGACAGATTTAACACTGACAAAGTTCTTCCTGATGCTCTGTGACTCATTTGCGCTCTATGTATGTGGGCACCACAACGAGAAGGAACTTGGCTCTTGGAAACGCGTTGAGGTTCGCGGTTCAAGTCTCCTAGTGCCCAAGTGAATGAAATGGACTCTTGTCTCTGGAGATGAGTTGCAGTAAAATATGATCCTATGTCCCCACACACACACACGCCTCGACCCACGGCCAAGTAAATCCACCTTGTTCTTGATGCGGTCAAAGCTGAGGAGGATTAGTAAATGCTCCTCCCTGCGTTAGAACAACCTCGCTGGGCTGAATCCACTGCTGCCCAAACCTCGCTGAGCCGAATCCACAGCTGCCCAAACCTCGCTGAGCCGAATCCACTGCTGCCCAAACCTCGCTGGGCCGAATCCACTGCTGCCCAAACCTCGCTGGGCCGAATCCACTGCTGCCCAAACCTCGCTGAGCCGAATCCACTGCTGCCCAAACCTCGCTGGGCCGAATCCACTGCTGCCCAAACCTCGCTGAGCCGAATCCACCGCTGTCCAAGCCTCGCTGGGCCGAATCCACCGCTGTTCAAGCCTCGCCCGGCTCTAATATCCTGCTCACACTCCGTTAATATGGGAAGCTGGAAGCGCCGGAAACAAGTGTATTAATATCAATGGTTTACGCTCGGATGGGATTCGCGAAACAGGATATTCCTCTTAACTAGCGCGACGCACATAATAGCAACCAGTCGCAAAATGGGTTTGTTCTATTCGCTATTAGCACGATGGGAGTTGTCCACAGAGTATTGAAGCTCAAGGAAAGAAGGAATTACACAATAATTCAGGTGAAACAATTGTAAATATATAAATAAAATATTTTTGGTTAATATATACGAATGTTTTAACCATTCTGTGCATTGTCGCATATTTCCCATTCTTGGGAATATTACCGGAATGTTTCTGCTCTGCTTACACTTACGCGAGTGACAAGCTGCCTTAGTTAAGTTTCCTGTGACTGCCCGATACACACCAGATTTATTCAGACGCTGAACACCTGCTTGACAAGCTGAAAAACAGTGTTTTTAGGGGGAGAGGTGGAAAGATGCTGCCCACCACAGTACACAGGTGGGGCAGCCTACACCTTGTGGCCCATCTTTAGCCACAGGTGGAGGAGAGGCCCCACCTTTAATAAAATGTGGGAGAGTGGCCCACCTCTGGCCTAAGAGTGGTAGTGTCAGCCTTAAGCCAGCGTGGCCATACCATGGCCCCATACCACTCGCTCTCAATATCACCCAAGTAGCAGTATTAAGCATTATCTTATATCACATATAATATCTCCGTATATAAAACCATATGAGAAACACAAAATAACATTTTGTTTGCGAAATCACAACTGAGATTGACGCGGAATAAATACAAGTATAAGAGACAGATGCATAGACTAGTGTCACTTTGGTCTTCTGTGTTCGACTCTGGGTTCTGTTCCCGTGGCCGACTCAGGCTCCTCGATAACAGAATTTACTTGGGAGAAAAACAAAATATGTCCAGTCAAAGGCCGAGTCGGTTCCGAACACAGGAAACCGATTTTCTTTCGTTGCAACTGAAGTTAATCGTTGCCCGAGCGACGATTATTCCGAAGGCGGGAAAACTGCAGGTGGCGACTCTCTTTCCTGGATAAAATGGGGTTGAATCCAGTCTCAAGGAGCATTTGGACTCGTTAAACCCTTACACTCCTCCAATCACCGTGTGCGATTTCCTCCTGTGCTCCAGTTACTCTCTGCATTTATTTCATTTATGAATTCTTAATTTTTTTTTAGACACACTGATATGTAGTCCTCTTTAATTGCTGAGAAGTCGACGGGTTAAAGAGGCGTTTGCATTTTCCTGCGGAAGTCGCTGCTGGAGGCATCAGCCCTGTCTGTCTGTCTGTCTGTCTTTGTGTCTGTCTAAAATGTACTTTTTTGTTTTTAGCTATTTTCTGACTTCGACTGTATCTGTATGTGTAAGTATATTGCTTTTGTTTACATGGCTTTTGTGGCATAGTGTATAGCAGGATGAGCATATTTGTCAGTTTGTATTCACCTCGTTGTGCTTGCGGGGGTTGAGCTCTGGCTCTTTCGACCCGCCACTCAACTGTAAATCAGTTTACTGTTTTTCACACACACACACACACACACACACACACACACACACACACACACACACACACACACACACACACACACACACACACACACACACACACACACACACACACACACATTTGTGTACGTCACTCGAGTGCCTTTGGATACATGAGTCTGTATACACCCTGACTCATCATCCTGATGATATTCATCCACCAAAAAAACCCCACAAAAACATGAGTATGTTGTGCTGTATTTAAACGAAATTCAACAGCTTTGTATTCCATGTACGTTAATAATTCCAAGTATACGGCCCGTTGATGTGTGAAATGTATTACTCAGGCATAAAACAATGTACGAAATATCAATATAGTATTCAGACGAAAATATCAATAACATATTTATTCCTGATAAAAATAACATTTTGAAATATGCCTGAATGCAAACGAACGATAAAATTCAAAATTTATTTGACACGAAGCGTAGGCCTATAACATATTAATAGCAGGTTTCTGGTTCCATAAGAATTACCAGCAGCTGAAACTGGTGCATAAAGAATACACGATGTCAGAATCTATGGAGTAAAGCCCGAATTTCAGAACTGAATTAATCCGCTTTGAAACTGAAATCCGATCAACCGGTTGGCAGATGGATAAAATAGGGGGGTTTCTGCGTTTTACATATAATGATATTAATATATCATTATATATAAAACGCAGAAATCCCCCCTTTTATATATAAACCCGTTTTATATATAATGATATTAATACACATTATATATTGGATAAAATAGGGGGGTTTCTGCGTTTTATATATAATGATATTAATATATCATTATATATAAAACGCAGAAACCCCCCTATTTTATCCATCTGCCAACCGGTTGATCGGATTTCAGTTTCAAAGCGGATTAATTCAGTTCTGAAATTCGGGCAACTGAGTTTGGGCTCAAAGCCCAGCTCCTGTGCTCAAACTTGCTGGTATTATGAAGAGTGTAAAGAAAACGTGAAGTATGTTGTTTAAAGAACATATATTATACTGTATATTGTCGGAAGGTGGGAAGAGGCGTGGGGGGGGGGACTTTGACAAAACGCTGGGATGGTGTCCCCGTCGAGGCCACTGGAGATAGTAACAGGTAAATTCAGGTAATGTGCGTTAAAACTTCCTCGCTAGCTCAAATTCTATAAAAATAGACAAGATTTTTAAAGCGAATGTCTAATATAACCGGGCTTGTTCTACTTGAACATTACCGCGTGTGGCTGGTAGGATTTAATAAATAATTTATTGCGTTTGCAAAAAAAAATATTATTTTATATGAAAGAAAACTGGTAATTCAAATTATTTTTTCTGCTTACTGCCGCCAGCGCTGAAAATATCACCAATACAGTGGCCTGCACGTATTTTAATTCATGAGTATATCCAGTCTGATTGATTTTGTTGGGGGTCTGGTAGAGGAGTGGACAGAGCGCAGGACTCGTAATCCTGTGGCCCGGGTTCGATTCCCAGACTAGGCGAAAACAAATGGGCAGAGTTTCTTTCACCCTGATGCTAATGTTTATTTAGCAGTAAATAGGTACCTGGGAGTTAGACAGCTGTTACGGGCTGCTTCCTGGGTGTGTGTGTGTGGGGGGGGGGGGAAATTGTTAGTAGTTAGTTACAGTTGATTGATTGACACTTGAGAGGCGGGCCGAAAGAGCAGAGCTCAACCCCCGCAAGCATAACTAGGTGAATACAACTAAGTGAATACAGATGTTTCATCAACCAAGTGAGTATATCAAGCCTGACTCACAGGTGTATAGTCACATCAACCATGTGAGTATACCCGTCCCAAACCAGAGGTGCTTCAACATACCCCAAGTTATAGGAAACGCATACCTGTTGCAAAATTACATGGTTACACAGAGTATCCAAGAGAGATAAAAGGAGAGAGAGAGAGAGAGAGAGAGAGAGAGAGAGAGAGAGAGAGAGAGAGAGAGAGAGAGAGAGAGAGAGAGAGAGAGAGAGAGAGAGAGAGAGAGAGAACACCTCTGATATGACACCCGTCCATCACAATTACCACTAAACGTATAACAGAACATAAGCAACTTTGAGCCTTCCACCCAGCACATAGCTCACCTGAGTAATCCCATTAGTAAGCTGAAAAAGGCGGCCCGGTGTAGCGAAGCTGTACACGCTAATGTGTCGGATACTAAAAAAGCTAACTTTTTTTTTAACTAAAAGCTAATTTAAACAGCTTGTGTTGAACTCTTCACGGATCTATCTATCGTGATTCACAGGCTGATTCAGAATGGCTCCGAAAAAGAGAAAAAAATCTTTGTTGACATAAATTTTCCTTTGATAGACATTTTTTTCCCTGCACAGTAATCGATAAAACTCTTTAATTACCGAGGACTAAAAAAAGTTTTTTTTTTTTTTTTGAGAGAGAGGCAAATAAAAAATAATATATATACGTGTATTTTGACGTTCGGCAGCTTTACAATATTTTCAGATTTGCAGAAAACATTAGCACTTTGATTTAATTGAAACACACACACACGCACGCACCCACACACACACACACACACACACACACACACACACACACACACACACACACACACACACACACACACACACACACACACACACACACACTTCCGAACCTGTCCCCAGAGGCCCACATCAAAAGAATATCATCAGCGGCATATGCTAGACTGGCCAACATAAGAACTGCCTTCAGAAACTTGTGTAAGGAATCTTTCAGAACCCTGTATACCACTTATGTAAGACCAATCCTGGAGTATGCAGCTCCAGCCTGGAGTCCATACCTAGTTAAACACAAGACAAAGTTAGAGAAGATTCAGCGGTATGCCACCAGGCTCGTCCCGGAACTGAGAGGATTGAGCTACGAGGAAAGGCTAAAGGAGCTGAACCTCACATCCCTGGAAAACAGAAGAGTAAGGGGAGACATGATAACCACCTACAAAATTCTCAGGGGAATTGACAGGGTGGACAAAGACAAACTCTTCAGCACGGGTGGGACACGAACAAGGGGACACAGGTGGAAACTTAGTACCCAGATGAGCCACAGAGACGTTAGAAAGAATTTTTTCAGTGTCAGAGTAGTTAATAAATGGAATGCACTAGGAAGTGATGTGGTGGAGGCTGACTCCATACACAGTTTCAAATGTAGGTATGATAGAGCCCAGTAGGCTCAGGAATCTGTACACCAGTTGATTGACAGTTGAGAGGCGGGACCAAAGAGCCAAAGCTCAACCCCCGCAAGCACAATTAGGTGAGTACAATTAGGTGAGTACTCCACCCCCACAATATAATCCTCATAATGAACTAATCCACGGCAGGATTAAGACCTCACTAAGTATATGTGATACCTTTAGTCTTGAACCTTACCTGAAAAAACGTCTTAATAAATCCCTCTAGTCAACTATAGAACGACCTTCACCTTAACATTTACCCATCACAAGGTATCCATTCAAGTGTTTCAATAGTCAAATGTTAATCTATTTCCTTTCTAATAATTTTCTGGAGTACTAGAGCCTAGTCCTCTCCCCTCTGATGAAGCCTAGAGCTCCCATCTCCCCTCTGACGAAGCCCTAGGGGCTCCGTTTCCCTTTCTGATGAAGCACTGGAGACCATTCGCTCCCTCTGATGGAATATCGGATACCCGGATCGCGTTGATGGGACAAGCAAGCCTCTGTGTTGCTTTGATGGAATATTGGAGCTTCCAGTCTGTATCTTGAATTACCACTGTGGTACCAAATCACCCCTGTGGTACCAAATCACCCCTGTGGTACCAAATCACCCCTGTGGTACCAAATCACCCCTGTGGTACCAAATGGGCGTCAGATCCACCTCGAGATTCGATCCATATTACAATAACAATTCTTTTATATTTTTTCTTACGAACACATCACGAATTTGCACACTTGCTTATCCCAGTCTTGGTGTTTTTCACTAGTAACCTCTTAGAGTAGTTTGTTGGGAAATGTGTCTTAGATGTAAAGTGGTGAACCTGGTACCTTTGGTTTGGTGTTGGGGTTAATGCCTATCAACCTTTGGAGGGTTATTAAGGGCTATCAACCTTTGGAGGGTTATTAAGGGCTATCAATCTTTGAAGGTTATTAAGGCCTATCAACCTTTGGAGGTTATTAAAGCCTATCAACCTTTGGAGGGTTATTAAGTGCTATCAGCCTTTGGAGGGTTATTAAGGCCTATCAATCTTTGAAGGTTATTAAGGCCTATCAACCTTTGGAGGGTTATTAAGGCCTATCAACCTTTGGAGGGTTAATAAGGACTATCAAACTTTGGAGGCTTATTAAGGTCTATCAACCTTTGGAGAGTTATTAAGGCCTATCAAACTTTGAAGGGGTTATTAAAGCCTATGAAAAGAAGGGGTAATTCAATTGTAAAGATCTCTTGTGCGGCCCCATACAACACTACTTTATCCAAGCTTGGAGTCCTCATCTTCAGAAGGAGCATATTTGCCTTGAAGAAAGTACATTATAGATAGACAAAAACCATCTCATGACTCACGACTCACGTACCAGGAGAGACCACAGGACTTACACTGCAAACCAGACATGATAGACCGGATAATATAGACACTTTAAAACACTGAAAAAATAGAGGATACTTATATATATATATATATATATATATATATATATATATATATATATATATATATATATATATATATATATCTCCCTAGCCTCCCCACCCTCTCCCTAGCCTCCCACAGGCCTCGCCAGCCCACCCAGCTACCCTCTCCCGGCGGCTGACCCGACGACCATCGTCCACCCCACGACCACCGTCACCCCACGCAACCCTACGCCCACCGCTACCCCACGCCCACCGCCAGCCCACGCCCACACACGTCACACGCCCTACGGCTCCCTCACCAGGAAAGGGTGGAAGGACACATGTGGTGAGGTCAAGAGACTGGGTCACCAGTGTGCCAATAAGTGCTTGAAAAAGATGACCAGTCCTGTGGTGACTGGACCATTGTGAGTATCGTGTTGAGAGCACCACACCCAGTGAGCCAGGACACATTCACCAGTGTTTAGTGTCAAAAGGAAATTATCCAAGTGTTACGTGCCACATCAACCCTCCCCCCACCCCCTGAGTGTAGTGCCTCCCCCCACCCCCTGAGTGTAGTGCCTCCCCCCACCCCCTGAGTGTAGTGCCTCCCCCCACCCCCTGAGTGTAGTGCCTCCCCCCACCCCCTGAGTGTAGTGCCTCCCCCCACCCCCTGAGTGTAGTGCCTCCCCCCACCCCCTGAGTGTAGTGCCTCCCCCCACCCCCTGAGTGTAGTGCCTCCCCCCGCCCCCTGAGTGTAGTGCCTCCCCCCACCCCCTGAGTGTAGTGCCTCCCCCCACCCCCTGAGTGTAGTGCCTCCCCCCACCCCCTGAGTGTAGTGCCTCCCCCCACCCCCTGAGTGTAGTGCCTCCCCCCACCCCCTGAGTGTAGTGCCTCCCCCCACCCCCTGAGTGTAGTGCCTCCCCCCGCCCCCTGAGTGTAGTGCCTCCCCCCACCCCCTGAGTGTAGTGCCTCCCCCCACCCCCTGAGTGTAGTGCCTCCCCCCCAGTGAGTGTAGTGTCTAACCCCACCCCCTGAGTGTAGTGCCTCCCCCCCACCCCCTGAGTGTAGTGCCTCCCCCCACCCCCTGAGTGTAGTGCCTCCCCCCACCCCCTGAGTGTAGTGCCTCCCCCCGCCCCCTGAGTGTAGTGCCTCCCCCCACCCCCTGAGTGTAGTGCCTCCCCCCACCCCCTGAGTGTAGTGCCTCCCCCCCAGTGAGTGTAGTGTCTAACCCCACCCCCTGAGTGTAGTGCCTCCCCCCCACCCCCTGAGTGTAGTGCCTCCCCCCCACCCCCTGAGTGTAGTGCCTCCCCCCACCCCCTGAGTGTAGTGCCTCCCCCCCAGTGAGTGTAGTGTCTCCCGCTCGCCCACTCCACTTGTGTAGTGTCTCCCCCCCCCCCCCTCCGGGTGGTGCAGTGTCTTCCGCTCCCCCGCCCCCACCTCCCACGACCAGGTGGTCGCGCCTTCCCCTCCCCGGCCCCCCTCCCAGACCGGGCCAGCGCGCAGCCTCCCAACCCCCACCCACCACCTCCACGAGCCCACCCACCCCAGACATCTGCCCAGACATGACGCATAGTATAGGGGACAACCTCGTCCCCCCCAGCCAGGAGGGAGAGACAAATACTCCAGTGCAAGGTGACATTCACTTTACCTAAGGGGATGGCAGAAGAAGCCGCTACCAGCCAGCTCACCCCTCCCGAAGCCAATCAAAGGAGAGGCACATGCAGTGGTTGTGGGAACAACGTCAGCATCAACTCTGTCTCCAGAGTCATACGCCAGCATGGTGACTGTCCTGGGTCAGGGAGGCCTCCCGTGGGAGGAGGCAGCACTCAGGAGCCTGTTGCACCAGTACAAATCGCAACAGATTACATTGCAACAGACGACCTGCTAGAGGCAATTAAAGCAACGTCAACCAGGACACTCACCCACATCCCAAAGGCCTCTCGCCCTTTTGCTGCAGGGAAATACACGGACCTCATCGCAAAAGTCAACAGAGGGTCAAATAACCTTGATGCACCTGATACCATCAAAGCCTGGCACAATCTGTTACTTTTTGGCAATGCATGCTTAGGTGTACCAGACAGAGGAGGCAAGACACTGGCCTCATCCGTCAATAAAGCAATTAGGGATTTTCCTAGGACTGACAACCTAGTCCGCCTCCCCAAACACACCAAACACCGCCGAGGCAGACCAAGTACGACAATCAGCGACAACAGAAAATTAGGTACCCAAGTCAGCAAGAAAATTGAAGAGGGCAATACAGTCGGGGCACTCAGGGTGATCACAAGTGAGGACAAAATTTTGCCCAGGGATGAAACCACAGCCCAAGCACTGAGAGAAAAACACCCCCTCAGGGCCGTAGGTGGACCTCCCCCACAGGTCAGGCTCGCCCCTAACCAGGAACCTCTCGTCCTCCGGGAGTCAGAGGTTTATAAAGCTATCGTTTCATTTCCCCCGGGCTCCTCAGGAAGCTACACGGGGGTAAGACCTCAACATGTGAAGGAAATGGTGAACCCTGTTCTTGGCCCAGCTGCAGAGGCGCTCCTGACAGAAATCACAACGTTTGTCAACAACTGCCTCGCCGGGTTAATCCCTGATGAAATCAAACCATTCTTCTTTGGTGCATCCCTATGTGCCCTCAAAAAGAAGGGGGGAGGGATCAGACCCATTGCCGTTGGTAATACCCTTCGCCTCCTAGTTGCAAGGGCTGCTGTCAAAAGTATCCGAACGGAAGCAGCCACCATGCTGCAACCCAACCAGCTGGGGTTTGGAGTCCCCCAAGGCTGTGAAGCAGCGGCTCATGCTGCACGAGCCTACATTAGCTCTCTTACTGAAGACCAGGCAGTAGTAAAATTAGATTTTAAAAACGCTTTCAACTCGGTCAAAAGGGAAGCAATCCTCACTGCAGTCCAGGAACATTGCCCAAGCATTCTCCCGTTTGTGTCAGCAGGCTACAGCAAAGACTCAACCCTCCTGTTTGGCAAACATGAAGTCACCTCAGCAGAGGGAATTCAACAGGGTGACCCACTTGCACCGTTCCTCTTTTGCATAGCGGTTCGAGAAATTACAACCAGACTGTCCAGCGAGCTCAACATCTGGTTCCTGGATGATGGCACTCTGGCAGGCACACAAGATTCCCTGCTAGAAGACTTACAGCTGGTGAAGACACGGGGGGAGTCCATGGGTCTCGTTCTTAGCCCCTCCAAGTGCGAAATTATTGCATCTAGTGAAGTAATCATTAGAGCAGTGAAATCAGTTCTACCAGAAGCCTCAGTCGTTAAACCTACCGACAGCACACTACTCGGAGCACCTCTGGGCCACAATGCCATTGCTGCAGTCCTTGACGAAAAGTTTAGAGACCTAAAGAGGATGGAAGAGAGAATTGGGGACTTGGACTCCCACGATGCCCTCTACCTTCTCACAAAGTGCCTTACCTTGCCCAGGCTAACATACTTCTTAAGGTGTGCACCAACTTTTGGCAACCCACTTCTAAATCAATATGATGAGCTCCTCAGGTCAATATTCAGGAAGGCGCTCAACCTAGATTTAGATGACAGTCAGTGGGACTAAGCAACACTACCAGTGAGATTTGGAGGGATAGGCATACGAAAGGCAACTGAGGTAGCACTTCCAGCATTCTTATCCTCATGTACAGCAGCCAACGAATTGGTAGGGCAGATCCTACCAGAGCGTATGAGAGAGACAGCGGGAACTCATGATCAAACGTTCATCGAAGCAGCCAGACAATGGGACACCATTGCACACCCTCAACCCCGACCACAAGTCCCAAAAGACCACAAGCAGGCCCACTGGGATAGCCCCATAATGGAAAAGACTGTCACAGCAATGATTGACAACGCTGATGCTGAAAACAAAGCCCGCCTCCTAGCGGTAACAGCACCCCACGCCGGGGATTTTTTATTTGCTGTGCCCAATGCAGCCCTGGGAACTCGCCTCAGTCATGACGCTCTCCGCATTGGAGTTGCCCTTCGCCTTGCCGCCCCCATCCTCACCGAACATAGGTGCATCTGCGGAACTGCGATGGCAGACCAATATGGTCGTCATGGTCTGGTATGTCGTAAATCACAGGGTAAAATTGCAAGACATGAAGAAGTCAACGACATCATCAAGAGGAGCCTCGCCACAGCCCGCTGCCCGGCACAAAGAGGAACCACACTTATCCAGACCTAACGACCCTCAGAAGCGCCCTGATGGGGTCACCTTGCTACCTTGGAAGGATGGTAAGCAAGTGGTATGGGATTACACGTGCGCTGCCACACTGGCCAGTACCTACCTCCACTACAGCACACGTGAAAGCGGTGGTGCTGCTTCTTTCAGGGAATCGCAGAAAATTATTAAATACAGAGGTCTAGCACACTGCTACAGCTTTGTTCCGATCGGCTCGGAGACCCTCGGTTCGTGGGGAAAATGTGCATTGAAGTTCCTGAAGGAATTGGGGGACAAATTGATCAGCGCTACAAAAGACCAGAGAGCAAAAAGTTTCTTGTTCCAGCGCCTCAGTGTTGCGATTCAGAGGGGAAATGCCTGTTGCGTCTTGGGCACTAGTCCAACTTCAGAGGAATTCGAAGAAGTGTTTGACTTGCAACAATGATCGAACCCGTCTGTGACATTCATCAATGTTTCCCATTGTTGTGTTTTTCAAGAGATCCATAACCTTTAAGCACCTTTTTGCATTATTATTTTTGTATCAACCCATGTATATCTTGTAACCATCAAATGCATAATAAAGCACAAAAAATATTCAAGGAAGGGGGTGGTAGGAGAAAAGCACACAGAAACTGTATTGGAGGGGATCTAAACATTCCCTCTAATGCGTTATGCGTGGTTTCCTCCGAGGCTATGGGTCCCCCTTCTTCCAGCTAGAGGTGGTACTCCCTTCCCCTATTTTATATATATATATATATATATATATATATATATATATATATATATATATATATATATATATATATATATATATATATATATATATATATATAAAACTGAAAACTCGCACCCCAGAAGTGACTCGAGCCCATACTGCCAGAAGCAATGCATCTGATGTACAGGATCCCTTAACCACTCGACCAACACGACCGGATAAAAGAGGATGGTAGCCGAGGCTAATTCCCATCCCCCGCCGGCACTCTGTTGGTAATCTTGGGCATGGTATTTTATCAAATCACCTCATCCTTTGGGGCACACGTGAATGAGGTGATTTGATAAAATACCATGCCCAAGATTACCAACAGAGTGCCGGCGGGGGGATGGGAATTAGCCTCGGCTACCATCCTCTTTTGTCCGGTCGTGTTGGTCGAGTGGTTAAGAGATCCTGTACATTAGATGCATTGCTTCTGGCAGTATGGCTTCGAGTCACTTCTGGGGTGTGAGTTTTCAGTTGCATATATGCCTGGAGACCGTTCAGGCTTGTTCGCATATATATATATATATATATATATATATATATATATATATATATATATATATATATATATATATATATATATATATATATATATATATATATATATATATGGAACATGAGAGCGTGACTTGTTTGGAGTAAATGGCTTGCCAGGTCTGAAAATTTTCTCCAGATTCATTACCCAAGGAAGAAGACATTTTCCTCTCCTCCTTCACCCTGACTACCATATTTACATGACTGTCCGCTGGTGAGAGCGGACAGGTGTGTGTGTGGGGGGGGGGGGGAGAATGTGCGTGCTTGAGAGCATGTGTTGACAGGTGTGTGTGTTGGGGAGGGGGGGAGAACGTGGGTGCTTGAGAGCATGTGTTGACAGGTGTGTGTGGGGAGGAGAAAACATGTTTCTGAGGGAACGACGCCACATATTATACAAGATGTAAACAAACACCCTCCCTCCCTCCCCGGCTGACGTCTCTCTTAGCACTCACTTAAATCACATGGAAATTTGTTTGTAAATAACACGTAAATTTGATTGTAAATCACATTTGCCTTGGAGAATTTGTCTTGCAAATTTGATTGCAAATCACATGTAAATTTGATTGTAAATCATATGTAAATCAAATTAAACATGCTTAATTTGAATGAATGAGTAGGCACAATTTTCAAACAGTTTATCCAACTTGCCTTAACCGATTCTATAACACCATCAAGCTTCATTATATACAAATTATGTTACTTTTTCTTAAGTAGCTTTATATTTCATTTCCTTGGATCATTTGGAGATTCAGTTCATCTCAAGATCTCAAACATACAAGACTGTTGTTCTACCAGCTAAGCCATGGATGGTCACAATAGGGAAGGCGCTCTAACTGGTATCTCTAACTCTAAGGAAGGAACACCTAACTGGTACTCAACTGAGATATAAATCTTCCTTGGAGCTAAGGTTATAACGTCCTGAAGCAATGAAAGTGAAACTTGTCAGCATCTCCCTGAGAGCTTTGTTCACTAAAATAGAGATGTATATCCCTGGATATACAGTACATATATTGGATATGCAAACGAATCGAACCCGCGTCCCCTGAACTAGTACTGGTGTCTGGGTAGTCCAGGCACGAGGGTTCGATCTCATCGTATCCTAGCGATATTCTCTCAGTAAGAATAGCATTGGGAGGTCACCAGGGTCACGAAGGTCAAGGTGATTACCCCTGCCTGCTAATCAGCTGGTGCTCAAGAGGATGTTAATATGTTCGTTGTTTACATTACTATGAAGTGGTCGTCTTTGCCTAAGAACAACGCCTTGATGTAAACAGTTTACCAACTTATCTGCAAGAGGCCAGATTCACGAAGCAGTTACGCAAGCACTTACGAACGTGCTACATCTTTCCCTCAATCTTTGACGGCTTTGGTTACATTTATTAAACAGTTTACAAGCATGAAAACTTGCCAATCAACTGTTGTTATTGTTATAAACAGCCCCCTGGTGCTTCGGAGCTCATTAACTGTTTAATAATTGTAAACAAAGCCGCCAAAGATTGAGAAAAGATGTACAGGTTCGTAAGTGCTTGCGTAACTGCTTCGTGAATCTGGCCCCGGTTACTTAATCTCTTCATTGGAGGAGTAATTCCTTTATGGAGAAAGGTAAGTGGGATTAGGATATTCTCCTCCCCTTAGCGTGGGTGAGGATAATAGAGAAGGCAATAGATTACGAGGGTGAACACCAAGAACACAAGCAAAACGTTATCTACACTTAAATTGGCTTGTATATGTCAATTAAGGGAAGCTCGTTCACTTTCAAGACAAATTGGTTCTATACGTTAATTTTATCCCTGAAATAACACCTCTTTCCTTCCTTACTATAAACACAGGTTTGTACAATAGGGACTCCAGATAGCACCACTCTTGTGCCAGGTAAGTCCACTACGGGCTCACAGTAGCCCGTGCTACTTGCCCCGCTCCTGTGCCAGGTAAGTCCACTACGTGCTCACCGTAGCCCGTGCTACTTGCCCCGCTCCTGTGCCAGGTAAGTCCACTACGTGCTCACAGTAGCCCGTGCTACTTGCCCCGCTCCTGTGCCAGGTAAGTCCACTACGTGCTCACAGTAGCCCGTGCTACTTGCCCCGCTCCTGTGCCAGGTAAGTCCACTACGGGCTCACCGTAGCCCGTGCTACTTGCTCCGCTCCTGTGCCAGGTAAGCTACGGGCTCACCATAGCCCGTGCCACTTGGAACTTGTTCCGAGTAGCTGAATCTATAACAACAACAATAGGGACTCAGTTACAGCCCTGCTCCTGTGCCAAGTAAGTCCACTACGGGCTCGCCATAGCCCGTGCTACTTAGAAATTTTTGTTCCCCAGTAGCTGAATCTTAAACAACAATAGGGACTAGTTCTGTTAAACCAGTTACCAGGTTTTGGTTCTTTCCTATTCATTGATTAATATTAACCCTTCCTCTGTCTAGGAGAACAGGGGGGCGGGCAGTTAGGTATCGGTGCCCAGTCGATCCTACCTGTCCTGTTCTCGTAGCTTGGAAGCATATCATAACATCAGAGTGAGTTTGACGCATACTCAGCCGTCAATTACTGAGGCTGCACAACTGACTTCGTTATCTTAAGTGGTGACCAGACCACTCACTAGAAGGTGAAGGGACGACGACATTTCGGTCCTTCCTGGACCATTCTTAAGTCGATTGTGATGTCGACTCACTCACAATCGACTCGAGAATGGTCCAGGACGGACCGAAACGTCGTCGTCCGTTCACTTTCTAGTGTGGATTGGTCAACATATTTCAGCCACGTTATTGTGACTCCTCGTCTGCATTATCTTAAGTATTTCGTAAAATATTCTTAATGTTATTGCTTCTTGTATCTGCTACAGTATCGTGGATTTTTTTTTATTCACTTAGGCACTAGGAGACTTGAGCCGCCGACCCAACGGTGTGAGATGAAAGCTCTACCTCCGAGCCATTAGGGAGCCCCGATAGGAAAGATATCAGAGATAGCAATCCATTTGACCAAACAGTTGCAATAAGTACTATTATTTTAGGAAGAAGGGCAGCTTGAGTGCCTACGTCCCTGTGCCCGAGCTGTGCGGGTTGACGCCACGAGAGTCCTACAGGGACCAGCTGCTCACCTTCCTTACAGTAAAATGTTTTTTCGATCTTTGATATGCGTTTATAGAGCTTTTTTGTGTTGTATATTTGCGTCCCTTCTGGGTTTTGTGGCTCTTTGGTGTTGGCTGTGTTGACGACTCTCTTGTGTTGACGCCCTCTTGTGTTGACGACTCTCTTGTGTTGACGCCCTCTTGTGTTGACGACTCTCTTGTGTTGACGCCCTCTTGTGTTGACGACTCTCTTGTGTTGACGCCCTCTTATGTTGACGCCCTCTTGTGTTGACGACTCTCTTGTGTTGACGCCCTCTTATGTTGACGACTCTCTTATGTTGACGACTCTCTTGTGTTGACACCCTCTTGTGTTGACGACTCTCTTGTGTTGACGCCCTCTTGTGTTGACGACTCTCTTGTGTTGACGCCCTCTTATGTTGACGCCCTCTTGTGTTGACGACTCTCTTGTGTTGACGCCCTCTTATGTTGACGACTCTCTTATGTTGACGACTCTCTTGTGTTGACACCCTCTTGTGTTGACGACTCTCTTGTGTTGACGCCCTCTTGTGTTGACGACTCTCTTGTGTTGACGCCCTCTTATGTTGACGCCCTCTTGTGTTGACGACTCTCTTGTGTTGACGCCCTCTTATGTTGACGACTCTCTTATGTTGACGACTCTCTTGTGTTGACACCCTCTTGTGTTGACGACTCTCTTGTGTTGACGACTCTCTTGTGTTGACGACTCTCTTGTGTTGACGACTCTCTTGTGTTGACGACTCTCTTGTGTTGACGACTCTCTTGTGTTGACGACTCTCTTGTGTTGACGACTCTCTTGTGTTGACGCCCTCTTATGTTGACGACTCTCTTGTGTTGACGACTCTCTTGTGTTGACGACTCTCTTGTGTTGACGACTCTCTTGTGTTGACGACTCTCTTGTGTTGACGACTCTCTTGTGTTGACGACTCTCTTGTGTTGACGACTCTCTTGTGTTGACGACTCTCTTTGTGTTGACGACTCTCTTGTGTTGACGACTCTCTTGTGTTGACGACTCTCTTGTGTTGACGCCCTCTTGTGTTGACGCCCTCTTGTGTTGACGACTCTCTTGTGTTGACGCCCTCTTGTGTTGACGACTCTCTTGTGTTGACGCCCTCTTGTGTTGACGCCCTCTTGTGTTGACGACTCTCTTGTGTTGACGCCCTCTTGTGTTGACGCCCTCTTGTGTTGACGCCCTCTTGTGTTGACGACTCTCTTGTGTTGACGCCCTCTTGTGTTGACGACTCTCTTGTGTTTGACGCCCTCTTGTGTTGACGCCCTCTTGTGTTGACGACTCTCTTGTGTTGACGCCCCTCTTGTGTGACGACTCTCTTGTGTTGACGCCCTCTTATGTTGACGCCCTCTTGTGTTGACGACTCTCTTGTGTTGACGCCCTCTTGTGTTGACGCCCCTCTTGTGTTGACGCCCTCTTGTGTTGACGACTCCTCTTGTGTTGACGCCCTCTTGTGTTGACGACTCTCTTGTGTTGACGCCCTCTTGTGTTGACGCCCTCTTGTGTTGACGCCCTCTTGTGTTGACGCCCCTCTTGTGTTGACGCCCTCTCTTTTGACGCCCTCTTGTGTTGACTGCCCTCTTGTGTTGACGACTCTCTTGTGTTGACGCCCTCTTGTGTTGACGACTCTCTTGTGTTGACGCCCTCTTGTGTTGACGACTCTCTTGTGTTGACGACTCTCTTGTGTGTGACGCCTCTCTTGTGTTTGACGACCTCTCTTGTGTTGACGCCCTCTTAGTGTTGACGACTCCTCTTGTGTTGACGACTCTCTTGTGTTGACGACTCTCTTGTGTTGACGACTCTCTTGTGTTGACGCCTCTCTTGTGTTGACGACTCTCTTGTGTTGACCGACCCTCTTGTGTTGACGCCTCTCTTGTGTTGACGACTCTCTTGTGTTGACGCCCTCTTGTGTGACGACTCTCTTGTGTTGACGACTCTCTTGTGTTGACGCCTCTCTTGTGTTGACGACTCTCTTGTGTTGACGACTCTCTTGTGTTGACGACTCTCTTGTGTTGACGACTCTCTTGTGTTGACGCCCTCTTGTGTTGACGACTCTCTTGTGTTGACGACTCTCTTGTGTTGACGACTCTCTTGTGTTGACGACTCTCTTGTGTTGACGCCCTCTTGTGTTGACGACTCTCTTGTGTTGACGACTCTCTTGTGTTGACGACTCTCTTGTGTTGACGACTCTCTTGTGTTGACGCCCTCTTGTGTTGACGACTCTCTTGTGTTGACGCCTCTCTTGTGTTGACGCCCTCTTGTGTTGACGCCCTCTTGTGTTGACGACTCTCTTGTGTTGACGACTCTCTTGTGTTGACGCCTCTCTTGTGTTGACGACTCTCTTGTGTTGACGACTCTCTTGTGTTGACGACTCTCTTGTGTTGAGCGCACTCCTTGTGTTGACGACTCTCTTGTGTTGACGCCCTCTTAGTGTTGACGCCCTCTTGTGTTGACGACTCTCTTGTGGTTGACGCCCTCTTGTGTTGACGCCCTCTTGTGTTGACGCCCTCTTGTGTTGACGACTCTCTTGTGTTGACGCCCTCTTGTGTTGACGACTCTCTTGTGTTGACGCCCTCTTGTGTTGACGCCCTCTTGTGTTGACGACTCTCTTGTGTTGACGCCCTCTTGTGTTGACGACTCTCTTGTGTTGACGCCCTCTTGTGTTGACGACTCTCTTGTGTTGACGACTCTCTTGTGTTGACGACTCTCTTGTGTTGACGCCTCTCTTGTGTTGACGCCCTCTTGTGTTGACGACTCTCTTGTGTTGACGCCCTCTTGTGTTGACGACTCTCTTGTGTTGACGACTCTCTTGTGTTGACGCCCTCTTGTGTTGACGCCCTCTTGTGTTGACGACTCTCTTGTGTTGACGCCCTCTTGTGTTGACGCCCTCTTGTGTTGACGCCCTCTTGTGTTGACGCCCTCTTGTGTTGACGACTCTCTTGTGTTGACGCCCTCTTGTGTTGACGCCCTCTTGTGTTGACGCCCTCTTGTGTTGACGCCCTCTTATGTTGACGCCCTCTTGTGTTGACGACTCTCTTGTGTTGACGCCCTCTTGTGTTGACGCCCTCTTGTGTTGACGCCCTCTTGTGTTGACGCCCTCTTGTGTTGACGCCCTCTTGTGTTGACGACTCTCTTGTGTTGACGCCCTCTTGTGTTGACGACTCTCTTGTGTTGACGCCCTCTTGTGTTGACGACTCTCTTGTGTTGACGCCCTCTTGTGTTGACGCCCTCTTGTGTTGACGACTCTCTTGTGTTGACGCCTCTCTTGTGTTGACGCCCTCTTGTGTTGACGCCCTCTTGTGTTGACGACTCTCTTATGTTGACGCCCTCTTGTGTTGACGCCCTCTTGTGTTGACGACTCTCTTGTGTTGACGCCCTCTTGTGTTGACGCCCTCTTGTGTTGACGACTCTCTTAAGTTGACGCCCTCTTGTGTTGACGCCCTCTTGTGTTGACGACTCTCTTGTGTTGACGCCCTCTTGTGTTGACGCCCTCTTGTGTTGACGCCCTCTTGTGTTGACGACTCTCTTATGTTGACGCCCTCTTGTGTTGACGCCCTCTTGTGTTGACGACTCTCTTGTGTTGACGCCCTCTTGTGTTGACGCCCTCTTGTGTTGACGCCCTCTTGTGTTGACGCCCTCTTGTGTTGACGACTCTCTTGTGTTGACGCCCTCTTGTGTTGACGCCCTCTTGTGTTGACGCCCTCTTGTGTTGACGCCCTCTTGTGTTGACGCCCTCTTGTGTTGACGCCCTCTTGTGTTGACGCCCTCTTGTGTTGACGCCCTCTTGTGTTGACGCCCTCTTGTGTTGACGCCCTCTTATGTTGACGACTCTCTTGTGTTGACGCCCTCTTGTGTTGACGACTCTCTTGTGTTGACGCCCTCTTGTGTTGACGCCCTCTTATGTTGACGACTCTCTTGTGTTGACGCCCTCTTGTGTTGACGACTCTCTTGTGTTGACGCCCTCTTGTGTTGACGACTCTCTTGTGTTGACGACTCTCTTGTGTTGACGCCCTCTTGTGTTGACGCCCTCTTGTGTTGACGACTCTCTTGTGTTGACGCCCTCTTGTGTTGACGACTCTCTTGTGTTGACGAGTCTCTTGTTGACGTCTCTCTGATGTTAACAGCTCTGGGTGTTGACGGCTCTGGTGTTGATAGCAGTGGTGCTGACAGCTCTGATATCGATATCTCTAGTGTTGACAGCTCTAATGTTGACAGGTCTGGTGTTATCGGCTCTGAAATGTTCCATTAATGCTATCCTCTGTCAGGTGTTGACGCTTCTCTGGTGTTTGACGCTTTTCTGGTATTGACAGGTGTGACAGGTGTCTGGTGTCGGAGAATTTCACTTGTAAACATGCCTCTGGTGTGACCAGACAGCTGGTCTTAGAAACCAGCTGTTATCTGCGGTCAAATGATGTCACCAGCCGGAAAGTGATGTCAGACTTGAAGCTGGAATCACAGGGTCATTAAATCAAGGTTAAAGCCAGCGTAAGTTGAGCACTTGGTAGCTGATGTCACAGATGGTGACCCGGCCAAGTGTCTCAACAACTGAGTCACCCAAGAGTCCCACAACGTCGTAATCTTGAGGCAAAGTGACCTAAGACCGAGCGACCTTACGCAGTTCTGGTTACTCCTCAACGACGGAGTTTAAAGAGGATAGACCTTAATGCTATTTGCTCCCTGGACGGCAACCTTAAAGGTGAGAGGCTTCGTGAAGGCCAGGCAGGCAGGCAGGCAGGCAAGCAGGCAGACAGACAGGCAGGCAGACTGGCAGGCAGACAGGCAAGCAGGCAGACAGTCTGCTGGTATAATGTTGAACACGTATTTTTAATTTAGAATTCAATCCTCTCTCGGTGCAGAATCTGCAGTCTCCACCCATAGACAAATTTGTGTGTGAGAATGGCGTTGTTTTGTCAAGGTCATGAATACCACTGTCTCAAGGTCACCAATACCACTGTCTCAAGGTCACCAATACCACGGTCTCAAGGTCACTAATACCACGGGTCTCAAGGTCACCAATACCACTGTCTCAAGGTCACCAATACCACGGTCTCAAGGTCACCAATACCACGGTCTCAAGGTCATTAATACCAGGGTCTCAAGGTCACCAATACCACGGTCTCAAGGTCATTAATACCAGGGTCTCAAGGTCACCAATACCACGGTCTCAAGGTCATTAATACCAGGGTCTCAAGGTCACCAATCCCACGGTCTCAAGGTCACCAATACCACGGTCTCAAGGTCACCAATACCGCGGTCTCAAGGTCACCAATACCGCGGTCTCAAGGTCATTAATACCAGGGTCTCAAGGTCACCAATACCACGGTCTCAAGGTCACCAATACCACGGTCTCAAGGTCACCAATACCACGGTCTCAAGGTCACTAATACCACGGTCTCAAGGTCACCAATACCACGGTCTCAAGGTCACTAATACCACGGTCTCAAGGTCACTAATACCACGGTCTCAAGGTCACTAATACCACGGGTCTCAAGGTCACCAATACCACGGTCTCAAGGTCACCAATACCACGGTCTCAAGGTCACTAATACCACGGTCTCAAGGTCACCAATACCACGGTCTCAAGGTCACTAATACCACGGTCTCAAGGTCACTAATACCACGGTCTCAAGGTCACTAAATACCACGGTCTCAAGGTCACTAATACCACGGTCTCAAGGTCATTAATACCAGGGTCTCAAGGTCATTAATACCAGGGTCTCAAGGTCACCAATACCACGGTCTCAAGGTCACTAATACCACGGTCTCAAGGTCACTAATACCACGGTCTCAAGGTCACTAATACCACGGTCTCAAGGTCACCAATACCACGGTCTCAAGGTCATCAGTACCACGGTCTCAAGGTCACTAATACCACGGTCACTAATACCACGGTCTCAAGGTCACCAATACCACGGTCTCAAGGTCACTAATACCACGGTCTCAAGGTCACCAATACCACGGTCTCAAGGTCACCAATACCACGGTCTCAAGGTCAAGAATACCACGGTCTCAAGGTCACTAATACCACGGTCTCAAGGTCACTAATACCACGGTCTCAAGGTCACCAATACCACGGTCTCAAGGTCATCAATACCACGGTCTTAAGGTCATCAATACCACGGTCTCAAGGTCACCAATACCACGGTCTTAAGGTCATCAATACCACGGTCTCAAGGTCACCAATACCACGGTCTCAAGGTCAACAATGTTACCGTATCAAGGCCAACACCACCACGTGATCCAGGTCAACACCATCACGCGGTGAAGGTCAACACTATCGCGTGGTCAAATTCAGTACTGCCACGTGGTCAGGGTCAACAATATCATGGTCTGGAGGTCAGCAATATCTTATGGTCAACACTACCACGTGTTCAAAATCAAAACAATGCCCTAGTCTGAAGGTCAACAATACCCCAGTCTCAAAATCAAGAATGCCGAGTTTACAAGATCATCAATATCACGAGGTCAAGATCAACAATTACAGCTCTCTCAAGGTCAACAATAACACAGCTGACAGAAAAACCTGACACCATTTAATACAATAGACAGATAATATTACTGTTATTTTGTACTAATAAATTAACCCAAAAGTAGCTTTAATCATTCATAGAAAACGAGGCTCCAGTGGAGATTTTCCTCGAGAGAAAACGGGATATCATTGCCATATGTCACCATTAAATTCACCAGTTAATAATAGTGGAACTTCTTCTTAAAACATCAGTCTCTTGACTGTAATTATTATTAATTATTTCCTCCCTTGAGTGAACTTATCAGTTACTAAAATAGATTAAATATAATCCCTCTTTCTACTTGATAAAACACATATGGGAGAAGATGTCTGATGTGGGAGAGAGAGAGAGAGAGAGGAGAGAAGCCATTTTATCCCTAGACAGTTAAAATGTGTCTTTTGAACTCTTAATAACTTGAGGAACAGGAAGTTATTGTCGAAGAATTGATGAGCATAAATCGACACCGTCGTATCCAGGACCGGCATTATAAAACTAACATAGTACATTATACTAAATGATTTGTAGTGCCCTTAGTTCATTATGTAATTTACTAATGTGGTTATGCTGCATGAAAACACCCAAAACTGAGTAAGCCTTAACATAATAAAATAATAATAATTATTATTATTAATGATAATATTTACATTCGTTACGATGTTTAGTTTCCGGCAGGTAATCCGCGACAACCTGAAGCAGAATTAACACTAACTAACTAACTAACTAACTAACTAACTAACTAACTAACTAACTAACTAACTAACTAACTAACTAACTGGCGTGTTCTTTCCTGATCATATCTGATAGTCCAGGCCATATCTATAATACAGATAAAGCTTTTATATATATATATATAAATATATTATATTAAATATATATATATATTTTATATATATATATATATATATATATATATATATATATATATATATATATATATATATATATATATATATATATTATCATACAATCCACTATCGAAATACATAAATTAACGTAAGAAATAAATTACAGTACTATATACATTAATACAAATTAATAAATATATAAATCCCACGAGTCAGTTTTCCCCACAACAGCCTCAAGGTCAACAATACCATTGTCTTAAGATCATCAATACCATTGTCTTAAGATCAACAATACCATTGTCTTAAGATCAACAATACCATTGTCTTAAGATCATCAATACCATTGTCTTAAGATCAACAATACCATTGTCTTAAGATCATCAATACCATTGTCTTAAGATCATCAATACCATTGTCTTAAGATCAACAATACCATTGTCTTAAGATCAACAATACCATTGTCTTAAGATCATCAATACCATTGTCTTAAGATCAACAATACCATTGTCTTAAGATCAACAATACCATTGTCTTAAGATCATCAATACCATTGTCTTAAGATCAACAATACCATTGTCTTAAGATCATCAATACCATTGTCTTAAGATCAACAATACCATTGTCTTAAGATCAACAATACCATTGTCTTAAGATCAACAATACCATTGTCTCAAAATTCAACTTATTCAAATGCATTTCATTCTCAACAAATATATTTTTTGGGGGGATTTTTGGTAAACAATTTAACGAAACTAATATTCTTCAGGCATTCCAGTACGAATTTGGTATTGATTGAGTACCACAAATAAACTGAAATGGTTCCCGGGAAACTGCAGCTAGATCCTTTGAATCTGATTCATCTATTGCCAGAAAACTAACATTCTTTCTCCTTTACATGCTTATCAAAAGCTAGGTCATTTTCTCTCTATTCATCTAGTCTCTTGTCCCAGGTTGACTAATCACCTGGTCCCTCGTCCACAGCTCACTAATCACTTGGTTTCTAATCCCCAGCTCACTAATCACTTGGTTTCTAATCCCCAGCTCACTAATCACTTGGTTTCTAATCCCCATCTCACTAATCACCTAGTCCTCAGCTCATTAATCACCTGGTCCCTAGCTTACAAATCCCCTGGTGCCTAGTCCCCAGTTCACTAATCACCTGGTCCCCAGCTCACTAATCTCCAGCTCACTAATCACCTGATCCCTCGTCCCCAGCTCACCAATCATCATCCTCTAGCCATCCATCAAGTACACCCTCGCAATATTTTATGAAGGCTGAAATCTCAGACGTCAATTCTCCACAAAATCAGAGGAAATGTTTTTAAAAAATATTGATTTTACTTCATATGTTATAAGATTGTTGCCGCCACAGTGGGAGCTTGCCCCCACAGTGGAAGCTTGCCCCCACAGACTATGCAGTGGGAGCTTGTCCACAGACCATCCAGTGGCACTTCGTCTGTGGCCAAAGTGCCATTGTGAGCTTCTCCACAGATCGGTATAATCTTGGCCTGAGACTATTGCACTCTTGGCCAAGGAAGAGTGTAAGGAGTGCCACATTCTGGTCCCTCCCATCCTGCGGTGAACGTTCTCTTTAACTAATCAACCAAAATTGCATTCGAGGACAAATAAGGTCACTCGACCTTCAATGGATCTTATTACTTGCCAGGGCTGGCGGACCAGATCCTCTCCCAAGTCCCTTTGTCAGGCTTGTCAGGAATGTGTACTCGACTAGTTGTGCTTGCAGGGTTGAGCTTTGGCTCCATGGTCCCGCCTCTTAACTGTCAATCTACGGGTTTACAGGTTTCTGAGCTTATTGAAGCTCTGTCATATCTACATTTGAAACTGTGGGAGTCTGCCTCTGCCACATCACTTCGAAATGCATTCTATTTATTAACTATTCTCACACTAGATTAGTTATTTCTAATATATCTGTAGCTCATTTGGGTACTCAGCTTCTACCTGAGTCCGTTTGTGCGTATACCACCCGTGTTAAATAATCCGTCTTTATCCACCCTGTCAATTCCCCCTGAGAATTTGTCTATGTGGTGACCATGTCTGTCTTTCAGCGACGTGAGGTGCAGGCAGGCAAACAGCCTTTCTTCGTAACTCGTGCCTCTTAGTTCTGTGTGTGTGTGTGTGTGTACTCACCTAATTGTACTCACCTAATTGTGCTTGCGGGGGTTGAGCTTTGGCTCTTTGGTCCCGCCTCTCAACCGTCAATCAACTGGTGTACAGATTCCTGAGCCTACTGGGCTCTATCATATCTACATTTGAAACTGTGTATGGAGTCAGCCTCCACCACATCACTTCCTAGTGCATTCCATTTACTAACTACTCTGACACTGAAAAAGTTCTTTCTAATGTCTCTGTGGCTCATTTGGGTACCCAGCTTCCACCTGTGTCCCCTTGTTCGCGTCCCTCCAGTGTTGAATAGTTCATCCTTGTCCACCCGGTCGATTCCCCTGAGGATTTTGTAGGTTGTGATCATGTCCCCCCCCTTACTCTTCTGTCTTCCAGTGTCGTAAGGTGCATTTCCCGCAGCCTTTCCTCATAACTCATGCCTCTTAGTTCTGGGACTAGTCTAATAGCATACCTTTGGACTTTTTCCAGCTTCGTCTTGTGCTTGACAAGGTACGGGCTCCATGCTGGGGCCGCATACTCCAGGATTGGTCTTACATATGTGGTGTACAAGATTCTGAATGATTCCTTACACAGGTTCCTGAACGCCGTTCTGATGTTAGCCAGCCTCGCATATGCCGCAGACGTTATTCTCTTAATGTGGGCTTCAGGAGACAGGTTTGGTGTGATATCAACTCCTAGATCTTTCTCTCTGTCTGTTTCATTATATACTTCATCTCCTATTCTGTATCCTGTGTCTGGCCTCCTGTTTCCACTGCCTAGTTTCATTACTTTGCTTTTACTCGGGTTGAACTTCAACAGCCATTTGTTGGACCATTCACTCAGTCTATCTAGGTCATCTTGTAGCCTCCTACTATCATCCTCTGTTTCAATCCTCCTCATAATTTTTGCATCGTCGGCAAACATTGAGAGGAACGAATCTATACCCTCTGGGAGATCATTTACATATACCAGAAACAGTATAGGTCCAAGGACTGACCCCTGCGGGACTCCACTTGTAACGTCTCGCCAATCTGAGACCTCACCCCTCACACAGACTCGTTGTCTCCTGTTGCTTAGGTACTCCTCTATTCACCGGAGTACCTTCCCTTTCACTCCAGCCTGCATCTCCAACTTTCGCACTAGCCTCTTGTGTGGCACTGTATCAAAGGCTTTCTGACAATCCAAAAATATGCAGTCTGCCCACCCTTCTCTTTCTTGCCTTATTTTTGTTGCCTGGTCGTAGAATTCAAGTAACCCTGTGAGGCAGGACCTGCCATCCCTGAACCCATGTTGATGCTGTGTTACAAAGTTCCTTCGCTCCAGATGCTTCACTAGCTTTTCTTCGCACAATCTTCTCCATCAGCTTGCATGGTATGCAGGTTAGGGACACTGGCCTGTAGTTCAGTGCCTTCCTGTCTATCCCCTTTCTTGTATATCGGGACTACGTTAGCTGCTTTCCAAATATCTGGCAGTTCCCCTGTTGCCAGTGATTTGTTATACACTATGGAGAGTGGTAGGCACAGTTCTCTTGCTCCTTCCTTTAGAACCCAAGGGGAGATTCCATCTGGGCCTATAGCCTTTGTCACATCCAATTCTAGTAAACACTTCCTTACTTCCTCGCTGGTAATCTCAGTCTTCCAGTGGTTCCTGGTTAGCTATTCCCTCTCTTACCTCTAGAATTTCTCCTTGCTCTAAGGTGAAGACCTCCTGGAATTTCTTATTCAATTCCTCACACACTTCCTTGTCATTTGTAAGTGAATCCTTCTGCCCCTATCCTTAATTTCATAACCTGTTCCTTTACTGCTGTTTTTCTCCTGATGTGGCTATGCAACAATTTAGGCTGAGTCTTTGCCTTGCTTGCGATGTCATTTTCGTATTATCTTTCTGCCTCTCTTCTCATCCTGACATATTCATTCCTGGCATTCTGGTATCTTTCTCTGGTCTCCAGTGTCCTGTCCTGTGTGTGTGTGTGTGTGTGTGTGTGTGTGTGTGTGTGTGTGTGTGTGTGTGTGTGTGTGTGTGTGTGTGTGTGTGTGTGTGTGTGTGTGTGTTTATTCACCTAGCTTGTGTTTGCGGGGGTTGAGCTTTGCTCATTCGGCCCGCCTCTCAACTGTCAATGAACTGTTTACTAACTACTTTTTTTTCCCACACCACACACACACACACACCAAGAAGCAGCCCGTGACAGCTGACTAACTCCCAGGTACCTATTTACTGCTAGGTAACAGGGGCGTTCAGGGTGAAAGAAACTTTGCCCATTTGTTTCTGCCTGGTGCGTGAATCGAATCCGGGCTACAGAATTACGAGTCCTGCGTGTTATCCACCAGGCTACCCAGCCCCTTCGTGGGAGTCTGTGTGTGTGTGTGTGTGTATTCACCTAGTTGTATTCACCTAATTGTTCTTGCGGGGGTTGAGCTCTGCTCTTTTGGCCCGCCTCTCAACTGTCAATCAATCAACTGTAACTAACTACTAAATTTTTTCACACACACACACACACACACACACACACACACACACACACACACACACACACACACACACACACACACACACACACACACACACACACACACAGGAAGCAGCTCTGTAGCAGCTGTCTAACTCCCGGGTACCAATTTACTGCTAGGTAACAGGAGCATCAGGGTGAAAGAAACTTTGCCCTTTTGTTTCTACCTGGTCCGGGAATCGAACTAGGCCACAGAATTACGAGGCTTGCGCGCTGTCCGCTCAGCTACCAGACCCCCCCCCTTGTGTGTGTGTGTGTGTGTGTGTGTGTGTGTGTGTGTGTGTGTGTGTGTGTGTGTGTGTGTGTGTGTGTGTACTCACCTATTTGTGCTTGCGGGGGGTTGAGCTTTGGCTCTTTGGTCCCGCCTCTCAACTGTCAATCAACTGGTGTACAGATTCCTGAGCCAACTGGGCTCTATCATATCTACATTTGAAACTGTGTATGGAGTCAGCCTCCACCACATCACTGCCTAATGCATTCCATCCGTTAACTACTCTGACACTGAAAAAGTTCCTTGTAACGTCCCTGTGGCTCATGTGGGTACTAAGTTTCCACCTGTGTCCCCTTGTTCGCGTACCACCAGTGTTGAATAGTTTATCCTTGTTAACCCGGTCGATTCCCCTGAGGATTTGTAAGTTGTGATCATGTCTCCCCTTACTCTTCTGTCTTCCAGTGTCATAAGGTGCATTTCCCGCAGCCTTTCCTCGTAACTCATGCCTCTTAGTTCTGGGACTAGTCTAGTGGCATACCTTTGGACTTTCTCCAGCTTCGTCTTGTGCTTGACAAGGTACGGGCTCCATGCTGGGGCCGCATACTCCAGGATTGGTCTTACATATGTGGTGTACAAGATTCTGAATGATTCCTTACACAGGTTCCTGAACGCTGTTCTGATGTTAGCCAGCCTCGCATATGCCGCAGACGTTATTCTCTTTACGTGGGCTTCAGGAGACAGGTTTGGTGTGATATCAACTCCTAGATCTTTCTCTCTGTCCGTTTCATTAAGTACTTCATCTCTTATTCTGTATCCTGTGTCTGGCCTCCTGTTTCCACTGCCTAGTTTCATTACGTTGCATTTACTCGGGTTGAACTTCAACAGCCATTTGTTGGACCATTCACTCAGTTTGTCTAGGTCATTTTGTAGCCTCCTACTATCATCCTCTGTTTCAGAGGATGTCTGAGTGAATTGGATGTGTGAATTCAGAGGATTCACACATCCTCTATGTGTGTGTGGGTGTGTGTGCCTACCTACAGAGCAACCCGGTGGGCCTCTTTCCTGATGCGTTCTCCGTATAAGAGGTCCTTCGGTATGCGGCTATCTTCCATCATGTGACGTCTCAGCCACCGCATGCGTCTCTGCTTCAGGAGAGTGAACATTGAAGAGACTCCTGTTCTCTCGAGTACTGTGTTGTTGGTGACGTGGTCTCTCCACGTGATGTCTAGGATGCGTCTCAGGTTCCGCATGTGGAAGGTATTGAGCCGTCTCTCCTGGCGAGATCGCAGGGTCCAGGATTCCGGCCGCATAGAAATGTTCTCGCTTCACATGCCAAGTAGACTTGTGCCTTGGTGTGTACTGTCAGTTTGACGTTTTCCCAAACGAGCTCTGTTAGCCTGGCCAGTGTTGTTGCGGCCTTCCCAATACACCTGTTGAGCTCTCTCTGGAGTAGAGTTCGGAGTAATGTTCCACCCAGCGATTCATCTGTTGATCACGGTCTTTAATGATCTCTCCAGTGGCTGACTTCAGAGGAGCCGTCCTGTTTTGTGTAGGGTCTGTTGCCTGTTTGATCCCTTCGTACATGCCTCTTATGTTGCCGACAGTGGCCGCAGTCTGGATGCTGGAACAGAGTCGAAGCCAGTAATTGTTAGCACAACGCCTCGCAGTTTGTTGAACTCTACTGCGGGCAGTATGGAAGGCCTGTAGGTTCCTTTCTAAGGGCAGGTTCTTGTAGGCTGAGAGAGCTCGTCTCTTTTCCTCTACGAGGGGTAACAGTTCCCCTGCACTGGCCTCGAACCAGTCAGCTGACTTGTTCTGCCTCTTACCGAAGGTGGACATGGCAGTGTTGAAGATAGTGACCCTGAGGTGTGACCACCTCTCACTTTCTCTATCGTAGAGTGGTACAGGAAGGGTATTTACCAGCGCAGCAGTGAATTCCTCCACCTTGTGAAGATCACGAGTCCTGTTTAAGTTAATGCGTGGTCTTCCCTCCTTCTCTGCACTGTGGATTTTTCGGGGCTGGAACTTTTCTCTGCAAAAGACGAGAGAGTGGTTGGTGTCACAATCTGCGCTCTGAGAGCTGCGGGTCAGTTTGACGTTTCTCAGATTGCTACGCCTCGTAGGCACCAGGTCGAGTTGGTGCCAATTCTTAGACCTGGGATGTCACCAGGATCCCTTGTGCTGGGGCTTGGTGTCGAAGAAAGAATTGGCGACGAAGAGATTATGACGACAGAAGAACTCCAGGAGGCGCTTCCCATTTTCATTCATCTTCCCAAATCCAAACTGGCCCAGGCAGGAAGGCCAAGAGCTGTGGTCAGAACCAACTCTTGCATTAAAGTCTCCCAGGAGAAAGACTGGCTCTTGTTGAGGTATGTCTCTGAGAGTTAGGCCGAGGTCACAGAACTCGTCCTTCGCTTCGGTAGAGGAGGTCAGTGTTGGTGCATAGGCGTTGATGAGGCTGACCATTCCTGCTGCTGTATGAAGCTGAAGTTTGATGATCCTTGCAGACTCTTCCGTGGGCGGTACTATGGACCCTAACAACCTGTTCCTGATGGCAAAGCCAACGCCATGCTCCCTTACCTCTTCTAGTGGTGTGCCCTGCCAGAAGAAGGTAAAGTCCTTCTTCCTTATGCTGCCTGTCGCGGGCAGACGTGTCTCCTGCAGGGCGACTATGTCCATCTGGGGCCTGCGTAGTTCATTGTTGATCACAGCTGTCTTGCGGGCGTCGTTCACTTCCAGTAGATCTTCCGAGAGACCCGGTGTCATGGTCCTTACATTCCATGTGCCCAGTTCTCAAGGGTGGCTCTGTGTTTGTTTTCTTTTGCCTGGTGCATGGTTGACGATCCGCTTATTGGATGGTGGCCTAAGCCCCAAGCACCCAATGGGTGGGACAGCGCCTAACTGGCTTGGGGCTGCCCAGTTTGAGGCGGGCGGTAGCTGTCTGATGAAATCCGATGATTTCTCCCACCGACGGAAGCAACCTCTGGCGCCTCACTCTACGCCAATTGAGTGGTAGAATTATGATTATTTTTCTAAGGATGTCATTGCTGGGCGCTGGAGTGGGGGGGGGGGGGAGGGGGGGGCGGATAAGCTCCCACAGCCTGTAAAGTGCCCCTGATGGCGTGCGCCTTAAACAGCTTCTGACAACCAAGTTTAGGTCCTGGCCTGTGCATGTGGCCTAGCTTCTCGGCCCGGCGGAACTGCTTCTACTAACAGAAGGAGCGAAGGTGCGTTAAAACAGTTGCTTCAGGCAGATGGGACTCGTCAGCCTGGGATGGCAGCTCATCTAGGTGAAGGAAAACCCCAAATTCAAACCTCCGCTGCCTTGCGGATAAACCCACTCATGAGAAAGTCTTCGGGAGTCAACCCTGAGGAAAAAATCCGGAGTCGGAGTCCCTAAGGCGGTTTGCAGCTGTTTACAGCTACATTCTGGCAATTCCTGCGACGACACTGGTGCCAAGCGCATCAGCGCCCGCCCTTCCCTTGGACCACATCGGTGGCGTGGAGAGGGTGGACCTGCTACATGGGCAACACCCGGTTCTCCATAACTACTGCCCAGGCCTGTGCGCTGAGAGGACATCCAGCGCGGTAGTTACTGCTGATATTATTATTAATATTATTATTGAGAAAATCGGTAAGAACCATGATGAGGATTCGAACCAATGCGGTAGGTAGTCCCAGGCACACGCCTCAGACAATCAGGCCACGACATGGTCAATTGGAATACAACCTAGAGTTCTACTGAACATACGAGGGTTTCCTGAGGCTTCTACTGAAGCCGGAACAGAATTTTCACACACTTCCTCCCCATCCCATACACTCTGGCTCTATCATCTATACATGTTCTACCTCTGATGTGTGGAACGACGAAGCGCATAGGTTCGATCCCACATAACAGCTCCTACGGACTTTCTTCCTGTTGCGGTCACGTAAGTGTGATTATGCTCTGTATTATTATTATTATTATTATTATTATTATTATTATTATTATTATTATTATTATTATTATTATTATTATTATTATTATTATTACACGTCTGTAACTTAAGACAAGAAGCTTTGTCTCGTGTTTATATTATGCAGAAAAGATGCATTGTTAACGATTCTTCAGGGAAATTATCCGATACTGAAGAGAAATACAACATAATTTACAACATTGCAGTGTAATGTATGTTTGTACACAGCTTCACACTGTAATGTATGTTTGTACACAGCTTCACACTGTAATGTATGTTTGTACACAGCTTCACACTGTAATGTATGTTTGTACACAGCTTCACACTGTAATGTATGTTTGTACACAGCTTCACACTGTAATGTATGTTTGTACACAGCTTCACACTGTAATGTATGTTTGTACACAGCTTCACACTGTAATGTATGTTTGTACACAGCTTCACACTGTAATGTATGTTTGTACACAGCTTCACACTGTAATGTATGTTTGTACACAGCTTCACACTGTAATGCATGTTTGTACACAGCTTCACACTGTAATGTATGTTTGTACACAGCTTCACACTGTAATGCATGTTTGTACACAGCTTCACACTGTAATGCATGTTTGTACACAGCTTCACACTGTAATGCATGTTTGTACACAGCTTCACACTGTAATGCATGTTTTTACACAGATTCACACTGTAATGCATGTTTGTACACAGCTTCACACTGTAATGCATGTTTGTACACAGCTTCACACTGTAATGTATGTTTGTACACAGCTTCACACTGTAATGCATGTTTGTACACAGCTTCACGCTGTAATGCATGTTTGTACACAGCTTCGCACTGTAATGCATGTTTGTACACAGCTTCACGCTGTAATAAATAATTATGAGGTTTGAAGCATAATAAAGTTCGACTCAGTTTGCAGTTAAATTAGCCATAAAGACTTTGGAACCAAAATTAAATCACAGGAATGAGAAATGAGTTATGAGAACACACTGAAGCTAAACAATGAGGGTCCTCGGGCACACGCACCACCGACTGGGCCATGATGGGCTATAAAGGTCCAAGATAAAGGAGCACTTCTGGGTGAGATAGTCCCGTCCTGGTTCAGTTGGTTGTGCGTGAGCCTGATGAATTCAGGCTTCGATTCCATCGTCCTTGGGATACAAGGGGGGAAGGAATAGTGGCCCCCCCCCAACCACTTGGATCGTCGGGGAATCGAACGCCGACCCGCATATAGCGGTACAAGAGGTTGAAGAGGCGGGAGCTCACCTTTGGATGGCCTTCTTGACGAGAGCGCCCTGGTAGAGCGCCGGGTGGCGGTTGACGAAGTAGAGGAACTGGAGCTCTCTCTGGGCTGCTCGGATGAGGTTGAGGCTGAACTGTACTTGGCTGGCGCCCTTAACTCGGGACTTGTAGTTGGGCACTCTGCTGCCTCCTCTCTCTCCTCCTCCACCCCCTCCTCTTTCTCCTCCTCCTCCTCCTCCTCCTCCTCCTCCTCCTCCTCTTTCTCCTCCTCCTCCTCTTTCTCCTCCTCCTCCTCCTCTTTCTCCTCCTCCTCCTCTTTCTCCTCCTCCTCCTCCTCTTTCCCCTCCTCCTCCTCCTCTTTCTCCTCCTCCTCCTCCTCCTCCTCTTTCCCCTCCTCCTCCTCCTCTTTCCCCTCCTCCTCCTCTTTCTCCTCCTCCTCCTCTTTCCCCTCCTCCTCCTCTTTCTCCTCCTCCTCCTCCTCTTTCTCCTCCTCCTCCTCTTTCCCCTCCTCCTCCTCCTCTTTCCCCTCCTCCTCCACCTCTTTCACCTCCTCCTACTCCTCTTTCCCCTCCTCCTCCTCCTCTTTCACCTCCTCCTCCACCTCTTTCACCTCCTCCTCCTCCTCTTTCACCTCCTCCTCCACCTCTTTCTCCTCCACCGCCTCCCGTTTCTCCTCTTTCTCCTCCACTGCTTCCCCTGTCTGCCTTTTCTCCTCCACCACCTCTTCTTTCCCCTCTTTCTCCTCCACCGCCTCTCCTTTCCCCTCTTTCTCCTCCACCGCTTCCCCTTTCTGCCTTGTCTCCTCCACCGCTTACTCTCTCTCCACCACCAACATCACCCTTTTCCCCTCTTTCTTTTCCCCTCTCTCCTCTTTCTAGGCCACCTCCTCCTCTTTCTCCCCCACTGCCTCCTCTTTCCCCTCCTCCTCCTCCTCCTCCTCCTCCTCCTCCTCCGCTGCTGCTGCCGCCGGAACCGCCAGGGCCTTCAATTCCTCCTGCTCCTCCTCCAGCTCCTTCGGTAGCGTTCTCACCCACCACGACTGAAAAGACAAGAAAACTCAACAGACTGACGAAGAAATATAATAGTAGTTTATTTATCAACATGCACATATACCCCCCCTACACACCCCAAAATATATATATATATATATATATATATATATATATATATATATATATATATATATATATATATATATATATATATATATATATATATATATATATATATATATATATATATATATATATATATATATATATGTCGTACCTAATAGCGAGAACGCACTTCTCAGCCTACTATGCAAGGCCCGATTTGCCTAATAAGCCAAGTTTTCATGAAATAATTGTTTTTCGACTACCTAACCTACCTAACCTAACCTAACCTAACTTTTTCGGCTACCTAACCGAACCTAACCTATAGAGACAGGTTAGGTTAGGTTAGGTAGGGTTGGTTAGGTTCGGTCATATATCTACGTTAATTTTAACTCCAATAAAAAAAAATTGACCTCATACATAATGAAATGGGTAGCTTTATCATTTCATCAGAAAAAAATTAGAGAAAATATATTAATTCAGGAAAACTTGGCCTATTAGGCAAATCGGGCCTTGCATAGTAGGCTGAGAAGTGCGTTCTGGCTACTAGGTACGACATATATATATATATATATATATATATATATATATATATATATATATATATATATATATATATATATATATATATATAAATTGATGGAAATATTTATAAAGTAAATGGACTTATGACAAAAAATAGGTGGTGACATTTGTAGATCCAGGAACTTTACATATAAAGTGCAAGTTTCATGAATTGATGAATTTTTCATGAATTCATATATATATATATATATATATATATATATATATATATATATATATATATATATATATATATATATATATATATGTAAAACATATATATATATATATGTAAAACTTATTGACAGGTGATTATATGGAGCTATTTTGATTGAGTAATATTGCTATATTTTGATGGTTAGTTTGGTCGTGTAATATCTGCAATTTTCTTATCTATCTCGCCATCTCATATCTTTTAGATAATTCTCAGCTAGTAAATTTTATTTCATTTTGATCATTTCTTATTCTCCCATTGACGGTCTTTATCATGATTTTTTTATATTAGTGAAGACACGTCAAAGGAGGATAGGAAAGGGGAGAATCAACTTGGAGAAGAAAAGAAAGAAAATAGTTCTCGGAAATCAGGTAACATGACAAAAAAAAACAGACAAGTCTTACAATAGAATTCGATATAAACTAATTTGTGAGTCAATCCAGCGTATCAAAACACTTATCCAAAGGAACAGGCAGGAGTGATTTAGACCAAGAAACACCACTTCCCCTTAATACAATTGAAGATCGAACAATAGGAAATAATATCCCTCAGGCATCGAAGCAGTTCAATGGAAAAGTAAAGGTTTTAATTAAAAATACCTGTCGGAAGAAAGAATGAAAAATATATTGGTAGAGATACTGGAAATTGTGGCAGAAAAAACATTTCTCATTATCACAATAGTAGAAACAAAACTGACAGGCGTTTTATTTTTGTTTTGCAAGAGTTACTACACTCTTGTAAAGCCGCTAACATGCATAGCGTTTCGGTCAGGTTTCGATACAATACCGAGAATACTAGATCATTGCAGAGAGAAAGAGAGAGAGAGAGAGAGAGAGAGAGAGAGAGAGAGAGAGAGAGAGAGAGAGAAAGAGAAAGAGAAAGAGAAAGAGAGAGAGAGAGAGAGAGAGAGAGAGAGAGAGAGAGAGAGAGAGAGAGAGAGAGAAAGAGAAAGAGAGAGAGAGAGAGAGAGAGAGAGAGAGAGAGAGAGAGAGAGAGAGAGAGAGAGAGAAAGAGAAAGAGAAAGAGAGAGAGAGAGAGAGAGAGAGAGAGAGAGAGAGAGAGAGAGAGAGAGAGAGAGATTAGGAATGCAGGAAGAATACCATCTCTATTTTTTCTCCCCCATAACAGACGGGTTCGCTCCACTCCTGGAATAGGAGTCTTGTGCTCCACAACACCTTGATGAGAGTATTAATCTCGCAGAAAGGCGAATTTGCTCCTGCTGCCTCTTCCTCCTTCCGAAAAAACATTCCCAAGAAATCAATGTAATGTGTGGTGGAAATTGGAGGAAATACCTGGCAAGGAAAACACCCAAAACTTAGGAATCTGTGATATTGTCTTGTTGTCGTGGCCGAGGTCTTCGCTACACCCTCAAGCCCACAAACACACGTATTAACAATGTTTTTTTTACGTTGCATGAACGTCGTTGCATCGTTGTAGCTATGTTATGTAATTATCAAAAAATAACCTAGGATCCCAGCTCATTTGCAGGTACCACTAATCGTTGTTATTTATTCATTCAGACTAATCTTGATGAATTGCCTGAAAAATCATCGTCCCAGGAAGCCCTGGGTCGCAATTCATCATATGTCTCATCTTCACAATAGTCTTACAGAGCTCTTGAGTGTTGTTTCTCGGGGGTCTGATGAGTCCGGATGATGAGTCCGTTGTGGTACTCATTGATGTCAGATGCACTCAACCCAATGTACTCATCCAGATGCACTCGTCTTAGATGAGCTTGAAGGGTCGAACATCAGCTCCTAAGACCCGCCTTTCAATCATCAGTAGTTCAAGGCACTGATTATTTTCACTCGTTTTAATTATATTTACATTTAGAGGTGTGTACTGGGTTGGCATTTACAACATATTCATCTAATTAATATTTATTTAAGGTGTCTTTAACAACATTGTCTAAGGAACTACGGTACAAAACAATACTGTCTAAGAAACTACGGTACAAAACAACACTGTCTAAGAAACTACGGTACAAAACAACACTGTCTAAGAAACTACGGTACAAAACAACACTGTCTAAGGAACTACGGTACAAAACAACACTGTCTAAGGAACTACGGTACAAAACGCACACAAAGAGACGCTTAAAGTATTCTCTCAAAGCCCGAAATGGTAGAAAATTGTGAAGAGACGCTCTGAGCTACAATATCCGAGGCGAGTGTAAGTTGTGGAGTCGATCTCTTGTCTCATTCCAGCGGTAGGGGATTACAGCCAAGTTCCCTAATAGCCTGTTACACCGGAACGAGGAGTTAGCGAGGGACGTTAGTGACGATACACCCGCTGAGAAGCTGCGGGGGGGTGATGATCCCTTGCCGCTCTGTCAAGATCTCTAGGAGGAGATGCTTAGGAGACCAGAAGATGTCTAGGAGACCAGGAGATGTCTAGGAGACCAGGAGATGTCTAGGAGACCAGGAGATGTCTAGGAGACCAGGAGATGTCTAGGAGACCAGGAGATGTCTAGGAGACCAGGAGATGTCTAGGAGACCAGGTGATGTCTAGGAGACCAGGAGATGTCTAGGAGACCAGGGGATGATTAGGAGACCAGGAGATGTCTAGGAGACCAGGAGATGCTTAGGAGACCAGGAGATGTCTAGGAGACCAGGAGATGTCTAGGAGACCAGGTGATGATTAGGAGACCAGGAGATGTCTAGGAGACCAGGAGATGTCTAGGAGACCAGGGGATGATTAGGAGACCAGGAGATGTCTAGGAGACCAGGAGATGTCTAGGAGACCAGGAGATGTCTAGGAGACCAGGAGATGCTTAGGAGACCAGGAGATGTCTAGGAGACCAGGAGATGTCTAGGAGACCAGGTGATGATTAGGAGACCAGGAGATGTCTAGGAGACCAGGAGATGTCTAGGAGACCAGGAGATATCTAGGAGACCAGGTGATGTCTAGGAGACCAGGTGATGATTAGGAGACCAGGAGATGTCTAGGAGACCAGGTGATGTCTAGGAAACCAGGAGATGTCTAGGAGACCAGGAAATATCTAGGAGACCAGGGGATGATTAGGAGACCAGGAGATGTCTAGGAGACCAGGAGATGTCTAGGAGACCAAGTGATGCTTAGGAGACCAGGAGATGTCTAGGAGACCAGGAGATGCTTAGGAGACCAGGAGATGTCTAGGAGACCAGGTGATGATTAGGAGACCAGGAGATGTCTAGGAGACCAGGAGATGCTTAGGAGACCAGGTGATGATTAGGAGACCAGGAGATGCTTAGGAGACCAGGAGATGCTTAGGAGACCAGGAGATGCTTAGGAGACCAGGAGATGCTTAGGAGACTGTGGTTTACATCAATGAAGTGTTACACCACGTAAACACTATATGAAATATACCATCTTATATATTTTTAGGTTTGGTTTGGTCAGATTACGTTCGAGTAAGTTAGGTGAGGATTGGTGAGGTCAGGTTAAGTTAGGATAGACTAGGTGAGATTAGGTTCACTTAGGTTGTGTTAGGATGGGTCAGGCTAGGTTAGGATAGGTCAGTTTAGGTTAGAATACAACCTGTCCTCGGTATATCATAGTACATATGTCACATAATGCTCATAGTTCCTATGCTGTTAATGTTTACAGTTTCCCTGTGATATAATTATTAGCTATCATTAGCCACCAATCCTTCCTCAGGTCCCATAGTACCTGTCCCATAGAACCCGTCCCATCACAGTGGACAGCAGAATAGTGTATTCATACACAGTAGACTTATACTCACTGCCGAGTACCTACTCACTGCTAAATGAACAGATGCGTTAGCTGAAAGGAAATGTGCCCAATCATTCCCGTCCCGCCCGGGATTCTCGATTGTGTGTTGAGGATGAATCCGTCTGTACTAGCGGGTATGGGAATCAATTCACTTCACAGGATGGTTATAGGGGGTCCAGAACCCCCGCCCCCCCCCAGGGGATGAGAATAGGATGGTTATTGGGTTCAATACTACAAGCATATGTACTCTGTACCCCCATGTATCACTACATGTATTCTGTACCCCCACATGTACTCTTCATCACACCTTCAAAAAAGTGATGGGTATTGGGTGATATATGTGAAAAAATATTAATTAATAATTACCAATAGCAATCAATTTATTATACAGTTGGTGTATCCTGGGAATGGTCAGTAATTCTGCTTTGTGGATAGAGGGCAGGACAGAGACCTTGTGGGACTGAGCACAGAGGACGGTACGGATGGGTATGGGGTCCAATACCACCCACAGGATGGGTATGGGGTCCAATACCACCCACAGGATGGGTATGGGGTCCAATACCACCCACAGGATTGGTATGGGGTCCAATACCACCCACAGAATGGGTATGGGGTCCAATACCACCCACAGGATGGGTATGGGGTCCAATACCACCCACAGGATGGGTATGGGGTCCACTACAACCAAGAGGATTGGTATTTGGTCCACTACCGCCCACAGGATGGGTATGGGGTCCAATACCACCCACAGGATGGGTATGGGGTCCACTACAACCAAGAGGATTGGTATTTGGTCCACTACCGCCCACAGGAAGGGTATGGGGGTCCACTACCGCCCACTGGGTCGGTATGGGGTCCATTACTGCCCACGGGGTGGGTATGGGGTTCATTACTACCCACAGGATGGGTATGGAGTCCACTACCATCTGTAGGATAGGTATGGGTGCCTACAACCGTCCATAAGATGGGTATGGGGTCCCCTGCCATCCATAGGACTGATATGGACTATCTGAGGTGGAGGTTACGATAAGACAGATATAAGCTGATAAACCTCAAGGTAAACATACAGCTCTAACAGGCAGAACTGAAGAGGTCGGAGCTGTAGAGGGCGTGTAGGAAGGAGCTGGGAACCGCCTGACAGCCTATAAGACTCGCCTTGAGAGTTATACTCCAGACGCTCGAGGAGCACCTTGGGGGAGACGGAGACAGGAAGAGCGAGGAAGGTGACGGGAAGTTTTGTTCCGAGGACGAGAGGAGCGCCGAGGACCCGTCCGGCGTCACGTGGTGATCGTCGAGGACGCCACTTGTGCAGAATAATATTCTGAACAATGTCATCCTGGACGTTAATAGTTATTAGAAAGCATAAATGTCCACACTTCACTAAGTTAAAATCGCTTAATTTGTCATTAACGAGCAATATCTTAAGTCAGTTGAAAGCAAATATTTAACATCATTCAGTGTTATATCAGGAATTTTGGGTTGTGGGTTTGTTAGTCTGTTATTGTATATATTGTATATTGTAGTTGTGGAGCGGCCATTAACACTTCTTGACTGACGGACGATTACTACTTCACTGCCGATTATATTGCAAATGTTGTGTTGTTGCAACATTTACAACAGAATGTTGTATTTGATTTTTTAATTATATTTTGAAATTAACAACTTCAAACATACAAGCTGGGGATCACTATTGGTTCATTAGAGACTCGTTCGTATTTGGGGAAGTGAAGGAGTGGTTGTTGGCCATTGTTAATTGACACTTGAGACTTGCAAAATGTTAACCAATGGGGTGAGGTTTAGGGTGAATGTCAACCAATCAGCGGCCGGGTTGGGTTGGTTGCTGGGTATATAAGAAACGATGAGACGAAAAACACTTCTGTGTGTTTTACCTCACTTTTGGTATACAGTTCCGGCTTCGTCTCTTGGAGGTGAGCTGTATGGTGAGGATCCTCCCCTCCCCCCCCTCTTGTTGCGTCTCTCCTCCCCCCCCCCTCTTGTTGCGTCTCTCCTCCCCCCCCCTCTTGTTGCGTCTCTCCTCCCCCCCCCCTCTTGTTGCGTCTCTCCTCCTCCCCCCCCCCTCTTGTTGCGTCTCTCCTCCTCCCCCCCCCTCTTGTTGCGTCTCTCCTCCCCCCCCCTCTTGTTGCGTCTCTCCTCCCCCCCCCCCTCTTGTTGCGTCTCTCCTCCCCCCCCCCCTCTTGTTGCGTCTCTCCTCCCCCCCCCTCTTGTTGCGTCTCTCCTCCCCCCCCTCTTGTTGCGTCTCTCCTCCCCCCCCCTCTTGTTGCGTCTCTCCTCCCCCCCCCCCTCTTGTTGCGTCTCCCCTTTCTTGTTGCGTCCCACACCTTTGTCATCTGCCCTGCTTGTATGCTGCGAGAGGCTAGCCTTTAACGTTTTACTTTCAACTTTAACAAATCGGTTTAAATATAATTACAGAAGTTCTGAAAGTGTACTATGGAGTTGCTAGTTTATTTTTAACTTCAAATTCACAACTAAATTTTAAACTTCTTAACGACTTAAATTCAGTAGGCTAAGAGATGTTAATCTATTAGTGTAGAAAGTTAAATTTTCCATAAACCTGAATGTTAATTTTTAAATTGTTAATCCATTGGTGTTAATCTTTTACTATCAACGCTAATTGTGTAAATTGCCTTATAGTAGCATTTCAGTTTATATGTAGCATACATGAATTTAATATAGTAGTGTAAATAGTTCTTAAGTCAATGGAAAAATTAGTCTTGACCATTGCATCTATACTATAGTAAACTACCAGTTCGTAGTGGTGGTGGTATTGTCAGCGCCCCGGAGGTGTACACGAGGCAGTCAAAAGTTTGACAAACGCGCCGTAAGTAATGTTCAGATGCTAGTCTCCGGACACTCTCTTCCCCCCCTCCCCTCCCCTACAGTGGATTGCTCTCGCAGTTCAAAATTGTAATTGGGCAGTGTACAGTATGGCCCTGCACGTTGAATGCGTATCCTCGGTTAATTGAGGCTAATGTTAACACTTAATGTTAAATGTACAGTTAAGCTTCTATTTTTTTACCGATTATTCTTGGCACAGTTGCTACAAAGGTGTAGCATAGTTTTTTAGTGTTTTTGCTGGACCAACCCCCCTTCCCCCCCCCCCCTAAAGGCTTAACAAATGGATTATCTTGGTTAGTAACTGAACATATAACAAAACTTAAACAACCCTGCTTAACTATGTTGTAATTATTACGAAGGCTGTAATATTCTTAAATATTTTTACCCTGGCTTGCCTTACTAACCATGGTCTCGCACCTTGGTAAAGTCTAAATGCCCTCTTTAGTTTTTAAAATTGTCAGGTTCCAGAATGCTTCTGCTAAAACATAATAGTATAGGGGTCTCTTGAGACCACTACATGGCCTCACACGGCTACATTAGTGTTCCTCCCGTCTCCTGAGCAGAAAGTTGTCTGCACGAGATTATCTCCTCTTACCAAGTCATCCTTCAGGGAGAAGTCTCAACACTTCTCCAAAGACGGTAAGCGGTTTCAGAACTAGATTCTTTAATGTTCCATATTACGTGTAACAATTGACTCTTTAAGCAGCACCCTTGTTCTTCCAACCCCTTCCTGCATTTTAGATACCCCTTAGGTCGTTTGGTTTCCTTTCGGTCATAAAACTCCAGCTTGTCTCAGCCTTCAAAACCACAGTAGATGCTCCATCCTGTGGAATAACTGATGTAACAAGGCAAGTAAAATGGCTTAATTTGATTATGCTTTAGCTTTGTGATTAAAGAGTAATATGCTTGGAGTGCCCAAATTGCAGTATAGAATCATAGCTTATTGTTTCTCAGCTCTTATTAGTAAATTTAGATTCATTTAATTGTTTCAGATACATGAAAAAAGGGCTTGTAAGAACCATTTCTAAAGGTGCGAGTACAAATACCTACTGCTGGGAATCACAACTCGCTGCTTGTCTTGGCAGAGGCTTCCAGCTTTTTAGTATAAAAAGGAAGGCTTCATAAACAGCTTTAGCGCCAGAAGTTTACTTAGTGTTTAACATGTTGGTAAATCATTGAAATAAATGTTCATTAAACTTTAAATATGGTCGTCCTGCTGGACTGATCTAGTAAATGGCAGTTTTTTTTTTTAAAACCTACCTAATATTTTTAGGTGGGATCCAGTTCATGTGGACATTGAGCGGCGTGACCACCTGGAGGTGACTATCTGGGTAGTGTCCTACAATGCTCACTGGCGGGTCCTTGTGGCTTGTTTTACTGCCATACAGCTCAAATTGTCGTGATATAGTGTTTGGTAGATTTTTAAAGTGCGGGTTACTCATAAGGGCTTTAATGGCTATAAAGGTACGAAAGGTAATACCAGTCTTAAAAGAAATATAATAATTCTTATAACTCGCCAATCCATCCCCCCAGGCTCCAGCGACCACAGCCAGACTACAGGAAGGAAACGGATTCCCGGGGTACTGAAGAACGTCTAACACCGGCATAAAGTACCACGACATTGCTTGTCTCCTGGTAAGTCTGTCATCTGTACCCTTGATATACTTTAACCCAGAAAGCCTGGTTTACTGAATGGGTTTGACTTGACGCAACAGCTAAATTTAATAAAATAGATCCATAATTCACCTATGGTATACGTAACTACCTCTGGCTCCATATTTAGTACTTTGGATGATTTTAAGGCTTAAGACTGTAGTAATCGGTGAAGATAGTTGTTGGCGGATGAATGATCTCTTTAAAGTTACCTAGTCTCCACTTTAGTGTCTACTAAAGTTTCAACCCATGAGTTAAACCACAATTCTAGTGTATCCTGTCCTAAGTTAGCACTTAGGAGGAATCTTGGTGCTTCTCGGTAAATTATAATAAGCACGTGTAAATCGCATAATTGTTCGTTCACAAATTTTTATACAATGGTATATATATATTACCGACCGTTGGAATTGTTTGACTGTTACTGTCATTAGTCCCATATTCCCCCCCCCCAATACATATCAGAGCAACTGTTAGTTATATAAAGGTTAGATGGGACATCAGCTGAAGGCTGGGAGTGTTGTAGTGTTACATGCCCCGCACTTACCAGGGGTGTCACACGCACGCACACAAATCTTAACTTAAAATATATTTAAGATTTACCAATTGTTACTACCTATTCTCTCATTTTACAAAACTACATAAAGCTTGCACTTATCAATTTATGAAACAGATTATCAATTAATCATTAGTTCTTACATATTTGCACATTCATATTGGCTACTATAATATCTATAAAATATTCCAACATTGTTAATGACCTTAAGGTTTTGTAAATCTGCGTCCCCAGTCCATACTTGTCCGTTACTACTTACATTGCGGAAGTGGACCAATAACCATCATATGGGTGGTCGCGGACCCCCAAAGTGTGACTAGTTGTACCCCCTGTCCCCTGAGGGCGGTAGTGACAGTTGCTAGTGTCTAACGAAGGCTTGATGAACTGCCTTTACGTAACGTTACAAAAGTACAATGTTAACCATTTTAAACCTGACATTCCTAATGTTATCTCCCTTTTGTCCTCAGGTCCGGCCAACTACAGCCACATAAGGCAACCAGGACATGCTCTGTACTTAACATCTACGATGGAATAAAACGATGCACTATAAATTAACAAGCCGAAAATTAATTGGATCAAATACACACTAATGGGTCATCTAATCCTGTCCACGGCGGGGCTGGTTTAGCATACGCTAATTAAGAACAATGCCTTTCAACGCTAAAATTGAAGAAAGCCCGTTTTAAGAACTATGCCTCTTAAGTGAGCAGCGCTAACTGCCATTATTATGGTAAGATTCCTTGAACGAAACGCTAATGGCGCAGTGATTCGCAAGCAACGCGTTCATTTCCGTAGAAATGAACGAGCAGATGTGCAGGCTGCCGAAGCCGCTGCAAGAGACCATATAGAATTTCTTCATAACAAACTCTTCTACAAATAAGAGGTATTATCAGGCAATATCACAGTGACAAGGGAGAGAAAATGAGGACAGAACTATAAATCATGTACGCTGGTACAATATGGTTGCATTTGGCAATTTAAATACGGACGAAGAGGTGACCGCGGAGGAGTCGTAATATCATGAAGCTGTCTGATAAAAATATCCATGAAGATTCGTATTGGAAACAGTGGAGCAGAAGTTACTGTGGTGAGTGATGGACACAGCTTTGACCACTACCAGTGTGTGACCAACTTAGTTTTTTGTAAGTGTAAATATTAAACCCCACATTGTAAATTGAAAACGCCGTTTGCCAAATACTGTCAAGAGATTCCCCCCCCATCTTGCATCCGCAAGATAACGTAAGGTTTTAAGGGTTGACAATGTTAATATTCTTGTTAGTCTCTTTACTTGACGGTTAAGCAAGTCCCAGCTGTGTCTGGGTGAAAGTGACAGAATGAACCCAGCGGGTTTTCTACCTATTGGAGTGTTGTACATGCTGCTATGGCGGTATGTCCACTCACAGGAGTGGCGCTGCCCAATAAACTCGCCCCTCGGGGCAAAAAAATCATTAAACTATGCACTGCATTAACGACTGTCTTAACCATTAGATGATGCTGCTATCCAGAACCCACAACCTGGATGATCGCCTGTAGTTTGGTGGTCATAGACCTCCAAAATCTAGCTCCAAACTTAGACTGACTGGCCACTCTTCTTTCCATACTTCACATATCTTTTCTTTAGACATGCCACTGAAGCTTTACATTTACTATGGATGGTAAGAACTCTTGGCAAGACTTCCCTATTGTAGTGTTGACATAGATTTATAAACTTAGTTTACATACTTGAGACAAGGGCTGGTTTTAAATCTAAGAGGTTGCACAGGTTTGGAGAGATACCGTAATTACATTAAACTGGCCTGGTTGTGGTACGGGGAGTGAATGTTCCACAGGACCTCTTATGTGTACCCAGATCACCCTCAGAATTGTGTACTCGCCTAGTTGTGCTTGTGGAAGTTAAGCTTAGGCTCTTTGGTCCCGCCTCTCAGTTGACTGGTGTGAAGATTCTTGAGCCTATTGGGCTCTATCATGTATACAGTTGAAATTGTGTGGAGTCGGCCTCCACCACATCACTGCATGCTATCTGTTTACTGACAATCTTTAAAATGACTCGCCCAAATACCTGGGGTGGACGGTAGAGCGACGGTCACTACTCGTGCAGGTCGGCGTTCAATCTCAAGTGGTTGGGCACCATTCCTTCCTTCCTTCCCGTCCCATCCCAAATCTTTATCCTGACCCCTTCAAAGTGCTATACTGGTGAAATGGCTTTGTACTTTAACCTGATAATTAGTTGGGCACTGTTCTCACCTGTGCCCTTGTTCCACCCATGATAGTTTCGTCAATTTAGACTTTCAAAATTCATTGTCTTCCAGGGACGTTTAGTTCCCTTAGCTTTTCCTCAAGTCATACTTGTGTTCTGGTACTAGTCTTCCTTGTGGTTGTCTTCAGACGGATAATCTTGTGATCTTCATGCAACGATCAGGTGTTGGATCTCTGTACTGATAATCTTGTTCCGAATAAGGCTGCTCGTGTAGCTAATTATTCTTGAAGTTTATAAACAATGGTTGAACTGATGCCTTCGATATGGCTTTACTTGTGGCCCTATATTAGCATCGTTCCTTTTGAATATCCGAAGCCAGTGCCGTGTTCTCTTCCCGGCTTTGGCGGCCCTCCCCCCCCCAACGCAGAAAGTAATTATCATTCTGGTGGATGGATTAGGACGTAAATTCACGTGTGCAAGTCAGGATTGGCTTTAGGGCCGGCACCTCGCCGCTGGCTTCCTGTCCCCGTCGAGACAAGTTAATTCCACTATTCCAGATTAGTTTTATAAATTCTGCAAGACAGCTTCGGCGGGTAGGCGGTTCTATGCGTTTAAATCCTATGGGGTTTAGTGGGATTGGGTGGTTATAAATAACAGCGTCTCGTATGGGCCAGTAGGCCTTCTGCAGTTACCTTTTGTTAAGTCTTGCTTCAAGCAGTTGTCCCCTTTTATGCATTATATTGGATCTTCACGTCTGTAATAATGAAGTTGAAGGACAAGATCGGACTCCAACACGTTCTCGCAAATTCGTAAAGTCAATATTGACTTATTAACTACGTGCATAGGTGATATACTAAACATAATAGATACCCTTAAAAAGCTTCATAGAAAACACCGACCTTACCTAACCTTGTTAGTATCTTAAGATAAGCATCTTATTGCTTCGTAATTACAATTATTACTTAACCTATACCTATTATAGGTTAGGTAATAATTGTAATTACGAAGCAAGATGCTTATCTTAACATACTAAGTAGGTTAGGTAAGGTTGGTGTTTTCTATGAAGCTTTTCAAGGGAAACTATTATGTTAAGTATGTCACCTATGCACATATTTAAGTCAATATTGACTTATTAAATTTGCGAGAACGGGTTGTGGGAGAACAGTCCTGTGGCTCTCAAACTTACGAACTTTATATCTACAAATTGGTTGATAAACACTTCGAAGAAACTATGCATTCTTTGATGGAAATGTTCAGATGGATAAACCAGTAAATTACATAAATAGGAATAGTTTGAATAACCACTAGTTTTCTTAAATTTCATTGTCCTACTGCCTCTTATTTATTTAAAAACGTGTGGATGTAGCTCTCATACAGGAGCATGATGTCTGTTGCAGTGTCTGAGCGTGCATTATCATGTGGTGCTCAACCCGCCGAGGACGCCTTTCGGGGGGACCCTTATGTTATTCTCTCGTAGGGCCTCCTTCTCCGTGCTTCACACGGAGTTGGACGGGCGGGTGCTATTTGTGTGGGTGGAGTTTTGGGGGTCGTCATTCCGTTCTTGACGGTGTACGCCCCCTCGGGTGCGGCGCGTCGTCGGGAGCGGGAGGAGTTTTTTAGGGTGGGGCTTCTCCCTTTCTTGCGCCATGATACGCGGGGCATGATTTTTGGAGGACACTTCAATTGTGTGAAGAGTGCACGGGATTGTTGTAGCGCTCGTCCGCAGAATATCTCGGGTGCGCTGCTGGAGGTGGTGCGTTCCTGCGGTTTCCGGGACGCTGCTGTGCTCTTTGGTGGAGGGCTGTCGTTTACTTTTGCTGCACGTGGGGTGCGTTCGCGCATTGATAGGGTGTATGTCAATGGTGGGGATTGTACGGTGTATGATTTTCGCACTGTCCCGGTTGCATTCTCCGACCAGTTTGGTGGTGGTCCGGGTTGGGGTGCCCAGTCAGGTGCTGGGTGGTGGAAGCTAAACTGTGGGTTGTTGCGTTCTCCGCGTGTTTGTCGTCAGTTTCGGTGTTGGTGGGTCGGGATTCGGGCCCGGCGTTGTGAGTTTGTCTGTCTAGGAGTGGTGGGAGTAGTGTAAAGTGCAGTGTCGTTTGTTTTTTCGCGTGGTTGCTAAACGCGAGGCTGCTGGGCGCTTTGGGTTGCTGCGGTTGTTGCAGGCGCAGCTGTCGAGGTTGTATGTAAGGTACGATGCTGGTGTTGATTGTTGACTGCAAGGCGCGTATATGCGGGTGGCGGAGTGAGTGGGCGGAGGGTGTGCGTGTGAGGGCTCGTGTAAGTGAGAGGGTGGACGGGGAACGGATTTCTCCGTTTCTTTTAAGTAAGGTACGGGCCGCGCGGGACTCTGTTCTTTTTACGCCTTGCAACGGCCAGATGGGACGGCTGCTTCGGACACGGGTGGGGTGTTGCACTATGTTCGGCAGGAGTTGGCTGCGCTGTATGCGGAGGTGGCTGGGGACGCCGCTGGAGTTGGCTGCGCTGTATGCGGAGGTGGCTGGGGACGCCGCACTTGCGGAGGACTTCTTGGGTCGGTGCCTTCCTGGGTTGCACACTCCGCAGCACACTGCGGAGTGTGCTGGTCTGGTGAAAGAAGTCTCCTTGGCGGAGCTGCTTGTGGTGGTGCGGTCGTTTCGTTCCGGGAAGGTGCCGGGTTCGGATGGTCTTCCTCTTGAGTTCTATGTCGCCTTTTGGGATGTGTTGGGGGATGTTCTACTGGAGGTGGTCCGGTCTTGTCTTCGGGAGTGTGTTCTGCCTGTCTCAGTGCGTTGGGATTGTGCGGCTTCTCCCGAAGTCGGGCGATTTACGGTTCTTCTCAAACTGGCGGCCCATTACTTTGTTGAATGTAGACTACAAGATCCTGTCTAAGGTCTTGGCTGGTCGGTGTCGCAGTGTTGTGGCGTCTGTTGTCTCTGTGGAGCAGTTTTGTGGTGTTCCGGGTCGATCCTTGTTGCATTGCAATGCATTGTTTCGAGATGTGCTCTTGTACGTGTCCGACTCTCGCTTGTCGGCAGCGATGATTTGTCTGGATTGGTCGAAGGCTTTCGACCGTGTGTCGCTCGATTTTGTGTTTCGTGTGTTGGGGAGGCTGGGCTTTCCGCCCTTGTTTGTTCGTTGGGTTTGCTCCTGTGGTTGCTCCCTTGTTTGCTCCTGTGGTTGTGTGTTCGGTTTCGTGTGTGGGGTTGTGTGGGTTTGCTTCTGTGTTGGCTCCTGCGTGGGCCGTTGCTTGTGCGGGTTGAATGCGGCTGTTTTGTTACTCACTTTGTTGGTTTGTTTGCTGTTCTTCCTGGAAGTGTGTTTGTTTAGGGTACGTGTATCTGTTTCATTGTTCGCCCCGGATTCTTTCTTGGGGTTGTCATATAGTAGTGCCTGGGCCTTGGCCATGGTTTATTTTAATGTTACTTATATGATTTTTTGTTTTTGGAGATATATAGAAGAGTTGTTACATTCTTGTACAGCCACTAGTACGCGTAGCGTTTCGGGCAAGTCCTTAATCCTACGGTCCCTGGAATACGATCCCCTGCCGCGAAGAATCGTTTTTTTTCATCCAAGTACACATTTTACTGTTGCGTTAAACAGAGGCTACAGTTAAGGAATTGCGCCCAGTAAATCCTCCCCGGCCAGGATACGAACCCAGGACACAGCGCTCGCGGAACGCCAGGCGCCAGGTGTCATTTGTGTGCGATGTGCTTATACTTTGTGTTATTTCTGTACTTGTGTGCATTTTGTATATAAATATGCGTGTGTGGTTTGTTTGTTTGTTTGTTGTGTCTTTCCATGTCCGTATGCGTCCGTTTGTTGTATGTCCATTATTATGTTTAATTTTGTATACAGGCTTATGTCCCTGGAGTTTCTGGGGTCTTGTTATGCCTGTTTATGATTGTTTTTGTTATGTTCTTGTTCTTAGATTCATGTCATGTATATATTGTGCTATACTTTGTATATTTCTTATCAAAAAAAAAAAAAAAAAATTAAGAATGAATTTTAATGGACACGCAAACCTAAAATTACATGACAGATACGTTTGACAACTTCCAAGAGATCAACGGAACTGTTAGTGTAGTTTCTAGCTCTTACACGAAACCATGTCAGCAGCGTCAGATGGGGAAACTTTTAGCTCAAGTCAGACTTGCTAATCAAACTAGAACAAGACATCTTTTGCAAGAGAAATCAGGAGTTGATGGGATTAATGGCGTCTGCAATAATTGAACAACGCCGACCAGCGAGAGTTGTCATGAAAGCATTTCCCCGTTCAGGTGATAAGCCAAGTTGTCCAGGGTAAGAGCTGTACTCTTGCTTCAGGGCTCCTTAACACTGCCTTACAGTGGGTCGCTGCCCTTCAGTGGCTGGCGATAAAAGCGAGAGGTTTCGATAACTTGCAATTCACGAGGCGGACGTCACTTGTTGCTATTTGTAGCAGACTTTTTTAATTACATAAAGTAGGAATTCACCTTCAACCAAATAAATAATATCCATTACCAATGCAAACATCTTGGTTAAGTGAATTAAGACCCGTGGAGGTAACAAGTTCAACACAACATCCGTACATCACCTTTTGTTCCAAATTTTAATAAACAATCTCTGCAAACTTTCGAGAGATGCCTTTGTTATTTTAATGTCTTGCTAGAATTTCATGCGAATCTTCACTATCCCCCTCCACTATCCTAAAATTAGACATTTAAATCTGTTCCACCTATAAATATGCATTTATGGTGTGTACAAGTAAGAGATTTAGTACTATACTGGGTCGCAATATAGAATGTAGTTCTGTGGATAGATAACTATAGGCAGCATAGGAAGCAAGTCATTTAGTTGCCCCCCCAGTTACAATGGGTCATTAAAAAGCTTAAATTTTTTTTAGAGCACTGTAGTGTAGCCAGCGTTGAAGTTTCTTAAAGATACTAATTGACTGTCAAACAAGATAGGACAAAAATCATTCATCGTAGATACCGAGCGAGGTCACCGAGACAGGCCTAAAAATAATGCTACAACCAGGTTTTACAAGTAATTCATACAATGTCATTGTGACTTTGAAATCACAAGCCATTAATTATTTCCTTAACGAGTTAAGTATACTAACTGCACTTCAGGTTCCTGGAGGCAAGTTGTGTACACACGAAGCCTTAAGAGACCTGGCTAAAGGTATAAAAGATTATGAGCTAGTTTACATTTTAATATTCTTTACATTATTCAGGAAACTAGACCATTGACCGACATATCAAAGGTTGGTCTCAGGTGAATGACTGGGCGTGGTGACAAGCCATGTTATTGCACTATATGGTCGTTATTGATGTTCAGTACTAGGAGTCCTCGTTGCCTACCCTGTGGTCGCCCGAGCCTGAAGACGGGAGGAGAGATCACATATTACTGAAATAAGATTTTATATATTGTGATAAGGTCAGATCAAGTTTTTACATCTCTACAGCCGGTGAAGCCCTTATCAGTAACTTGCACTTAAAGAAAATCTACCCAATTTGAGCCGTTTGACAGATGAATAAAGTAAAACAAGGTCTACGGACCTTTCTGTGCGAGACTATTTTGCACAGTGTACCCAGATGATCACGCCTCGATCCTTGTCCACATGAACTGTATCCCACCTAAGAAAAATTTTACGTAGTTTTAGAACGAATCTTTGCCACTTAGTAAATCAGTCCAGCAGGACGACCATATTAAGTTTAATGCCCATGTATTTCAATAATATGCAACTGTTGAACAATAACATGAACTCACTTCTGGCAACAATTCTCTTAAGTCTTCCTTATCCTTGTCTAACTAGGTGGAAGCCTCTGCAATGATTATCAGTAAGAATTTGCTTGATCCCAGCTACAGGTATTTTAAAGTGCTTACCGGCTCTCATTTCTGAAACAGTTTAACAGATTAGTTTTACTCTTTAGTGGACATAAGCCATGTTGAGGATTCTAAACATCAATCTTGCGTACTATAAGCACTTGTTTGATCTATCTGATAGTGTGTAACCTAATCAAACTAGAACTTTTACTACGTTACCAGGTATTCCACAGGATTGAGTGTCGAGATTGATGTGGGCCTTTAAGGCCGAGACACTTAAGCTGGGGAACCTTAAATTCAGGAAAAGGGGGGGGGGGGGGTTGGAAGGGCAAGGGTTCAGCTTTAGTGAATTGTTGGACGAAATGTGCAACTGGAAAAAGTGTCAAACCTGTTAGTGTCTGAGAACTGTAGAGACTTTCCCCAAAGGACGACTTAAAGGAGATGCTAGACAAACTGGTACAAACAGGTTTTGCTCAGACGGGAGGAACGCCAAGGAGCCGTCTGGGGCCATGTAGTGGTTCTAGAAGACACCATACACCCACACCAGTACTTAAGCAGAAGCATTCTGGAAAGTTACAAATTTAAGACTACAATGCATTTCGATTTAACCTGCTGCATGAACATGGTTAATAAGACAGGGTAAAAAAAATCAAAAGGCTAAAATTAAGGAAAACATTTGGAGGGGGGAGGGGGGGGGTAATGCTTTTAAACCTATACAAGCATTAAATTAACACTTAGTAGGGAGAAGTATTTAGTGTAAAAAGTATCTGCCTTATCAGTTTCAATGTTAACATTTGAGGGCAGTAAATGGGATACCGTCAACGTGCTGGGCCATGTTATATATTACCAAACTTTAGTTTTGAACTGCTAGAGCAACCCACTGTGGGGGGAGGGGGGGGGGAGTGTCCGGAGACTAGCATCTGAACTTTACTTACGGCGCGTTTGTCAAGCTCCTGACTGCCTCGTGTACACCTCCGGGGCGCTGACAATAACTACGAACCGGTAGTTCACTACTGTTTAGGTGCAGTAGTCAAGACATTCCGTTAACTTTTTACGCTAAGAAAATTTTACACAACTACACTAAATGCTGCTGAAAATGCTACTTTTAATAAGGGAATTTTACTACTAATATGACAAATTACAATTAGCGTTGATGCTAAAGAAACAGATTAAGGGCTGGATGGATATCCTCTAGATACAGACCCTCGTTCATGGGTTATGGAAAATTTCACTAGTTATGCTTTAATAGAACACTTCTAGTCTGCTGAAGTTACGTCATTAAAACAATTTAGTTTTGAATTTGAAAATATTAAAAACCAAGTAATCCCATTGTACACTTACAAAAGTGATATATTTAACCGAAACGTTAAGGTTGAAGGCCAGACGTTAAGGGCTAGCCTCTTGCAGGATACAAGTCGGGTAGAGTAGGGTCAGAAGCCAGTTTGGGTCTGCTATAGTGCCACACGCAACACTTAACCCTGGCAACATAAAACAAATAGTGTAGTGTATGGGGGGTAACTAATTCCAGTACGGGGAACCAAAGGGGGGGGGGGGAGACGCAACAAGAGGGAAGAGGGGGCGGGATCCTCACCATACAGCTCACCTCCAAGAGACGAAGCTGGAACTGTATACCAAAAGTGAGGTACAACACACTGAAGTGCTTTTTGTCTCATCGTTTCTTATATACCCAGCAGCCAACCAAACCCGGCCGCTGATTGGTTGACATTCACCCTAACACTCACCCCATTGGTTAACATTTTGCGAGTCTCAAGTGTCAATTAACAATGGCCAACAACCACTCCTTCACTTCCCCAAATACGAACGAGTCTCTAATGAACCAATAGTGGTCCCCATATTGTATGTTTGAAGTTGTTAATTTCAAAATATAATTCACAAACCAAAAAAATTCTATTGTAAATGTTGCAACAGAACAACAGGTACAAGAGAGCAACATTTGCAATATGGAAGTGAAGTAGTAATCGTCCGTCAGTCAACAACTGTTAATGGCCGCTCCACAACTACAATATACAATATATACAATAACAGACTAACAAACCCACAACCCAAAATTCCTGATATAACACTGAATGATGTTAAATATTTGCTTTCAACTGACTTAAGATATTGCTCGTTAATGACAAATTAAGCGATTTTAACTTATTGAAGTGTGGACATTTATGCTTTCTAATAACTATTAACGTCCAGGATGACATTGTTCAGAATATTATTCTGCACAAGTGGCGTCCTCGACGATCACCACGTGACGCCGGACGGGTCCTCGGCGCTCCTCTCGTCCTCAGAACAAAACTTCCCGTCACCTTCCTCGCTCTTCCTGTCTCCGTCTCCCCCAAGGTGCTCCTCGAGCGTCTGGAGTATAAGTCTCAAGGCGAGTCTTATAGGCTGTCAGGCGGTTCCCAGCTCCTTTCTACACGCCCTCTACAGCTCCGACCTCTTTAGTTCTGGCTGTTAGAGCTGTATGTTTACCTTCAGATTTATCAGTCTTATCGTAATCTCCACCTCAGACGACTACAGCCAGACAGTAAGGCAACGAAGATCGTCTCGGGGTATGAAAGAACATCTACAACGACGGGAGAACATAACACGACATTGCCTCTCACTGCGTCAAGTCTGTCACGTGACCCCAGCCTCTGATGTTGACGCCTCTCGTAGGTCTTGCCTCTCATGTCTTCCTACTTGGGAACCTGTACACTGAACATTGCTGCCTTCAACACTGCCAGTGTATCATCAGGATGGATTAAGTGTCCACAATTAGTCACTCGATGTGTATGGGGGTCCACTACCATCCGTAGCATGGGTATTGGGTCCATTACCACCGGTATGATGTGTATGGGGGTCCACTACCACCTGTTCATGGGTCCACTACCACCCGTAGGATGGCTATGAAGTCCACTATCACCTGTAGGATGTTAATGGGGTACACTACCAACTGTTGGATGAGTATGGGTTCTACTACCGCCCACAGGACGGGTATGGGGTTCACTACCCCCACCTGTGTGTGGTAGTGGACCCCATCCCAATCCTTTGGATGGTAGTGTCCCCCATACCCATCCTATGGGCGGTTGTAGGCCCCATACCCATCCAACTGGTGGTAGTGGACCCTTTACCCATCTTGTGGATGGTTGTGGACCTCATACCCATCCTGTGGGTGGTAGTGGACCCCATACCCATCCTGTGGGTGGTAGTGGACCCCATACCCATCATGTGGGTGGTAGTGGACCCCATACCCATCCTGTGGGTGGTAGTGGACTCCATACCCATCCACTGGGGTGATAGTGAGCCCCATACCTATCAAGTGGGCGGTAGTGAACCCCGTATTCATCCTGGGGGCAATAGTGGACCCAATACCCATCCAACAGGTGGCAGTAAACCCCATACCTATCTTTTTGGGTGGTAGTGGACCCCATAAACATCGTGTGACTTGGTGTAGACCCTTAATCTATCCTATTTACTATAGTGTACCCTATAGACATTCCAACATCATATCGTTTTCTGTTGACGTTCCTCCAATTCATTCTCTTTAAGATTTTCAAAGCATACACTATTGTATATAATATTGTTTAGCGAAAGAATCATTATGTAATAATTTATAGTGCTTATTATAATTTACTGAGAAGCATCAAGATTTCTCCTCATTTCTAACCTTTAACAGGATACACTATAGAATGATGGTTTATATCATGGGGTTGAAACATTAGTTGACACAAGATGGGAGACCTATGATAACTTTTATTAACTATTTTAGTAAAGAGAGGTCATCCGTCAAAGTAAAGAGGCTGTCATCTTCGCAGACGACTTCACTTCAATCTTAATTATTTAGCCTTAAAATCATCCAAAAATACTACAAATAAGGAGCCATAGGTGGTAACTATGTATACCACAGATGACGTGGAGGGCTACATGATTTTCTCAGGTCATAGACCCGATACTCTCCACAGGAGCCAGGTTCACGAAGCAGTTACGCAAGCACTTACGATCCTGTTCATCTTTTCTCAGTTTTTGGCGGCTTTGTTTACAATTATTTAATTGTTAATGAGCTCCGAAGCACCAGGAAGCTGTTTATAACAATAACAACAGTTGATTGGCAAGTTTTCATGCTTGTAAACTGTTTAATAAATATAACCAAAGCCGTCAAAGATTGAGGAAAGATGTACACGTTCGTAAGTGCTTGCGTAACTGCTCCGTGAATCCCGATCCAGAACATACAATGTTCACACCGACCCGTTAGGGAGACGGGTCGGTGTGAACATTGCTCCTTCCCAGACACAAGACCCACATTACAGAAGGGCGAGAACGATAAGATGCTCGTGGTTGCATCTTAATTCTTTGCAACGGCCTCTTGGGCAGTGAGTGGGTGGGAGTAATCTGTGGGAGGTAGTGGACCCACTCCCGTGTTAAAAAAAATACCTGGAAATAGGGAGGTTCGCATCCTGTGTTAGGACCCCAGCAAGAAAGAGCAGGGGATACTGTAGGAAAATGTTCAGCTCCTATATAAAGAACTCCCTGCTAGATGCGTAGGGTTGGAATAAAAATCCATGGCTGTAAATCCCACCAAACACACAACTGAACTACGACGTTGCAACTTGAATTTTGTAACTAGCTCATCAAGATTGTAACTTGCTTAGCTAAATGAATTGTGAGGTTCAGTCCCTGAGCCCATTATGTGCCTTTGTAACCCTTTCCACTACCGCCCACAAGATGGGTATGGGGTGCATAATAAATGAACTAAACTAACGTTGCTACAACATTCGAACAACATTCAACACCTAACAAGTTGTAACAACGTTCTAATACGCCATAAAAACGTTACAGCGATACGTCAAACATTATTACAAGTTTCAATACGTGGAAAATAGTGACAGTTACGTTGTGTGTGTGTGATCGCAGAGATATATTACATCTGGCAACAAGCACACAACGTTTGATTAACGTCATTACGTCGTTACAACGTTTAAACTGTCTAAATAGCGTAGAGATTACGAAATGTGTTTGCTGGGGGCTGTGACAGGAGGAATGAGACAGTCACGCAGTCACCCCGATCTGCCTTTCATCTTCATAATGTACCAGCAATACAGTAATACATTAAAAGTAATGTATTAATAGAGTAATGCATTAAACGGTATATATTAGAGCTCATGTGCCAGGGCGACAAGGGACCCTTAAATCCTCTTTATGGACGAGGTAATCAAGAGATCTGACGGTCGTATTGATATGCTGTTAAATGGTCTTAGCTTAATGTTTCCAGCTAATAGTCAATATGTCTTAGCAGCATCATTAATGCCCTTCAGCAACTTCTTTAAGGCCCCCTTATCAACATCATTAAGGTCGTTAAGCAGTATTTTCAAGGTAGTTTAGTATTTTCAAGGTGGTTCAGCAGTATCTTCAAGGTGGTTCAGCAGTATCTTCAAGGTGGTTCAGCAGTATCTTCAAGGTGGTTCAGCAGTATCTTCAAGGTGGTTCAGCAGCATCTTCAAGGTGGTTCACCAGCATCTTCAAGGTGGTTCAGCATCTTCAAGGTGGTTCACCAGCATCTTCAAGGTGGTTCAGCAGCATCTTCAAGGTGGTTCAGTAGCATCTTCAAGGTGGTTCAGCATCTTCAAGGTGGTTCACCAGCATCTTCAAGGTGGTTCACCAGCATCTTCAAGGTGGTTCAGCAGCATCTTCAAGGTGGTTCAGCAGTATCTTCAAGGTGGTTCAGCAGTATCTTCAAGGTGGTTCAGCAGTATCTTCAAGGTGGTTCAGCAGTATCTTCAAGGTGGTTCAGCAGCATCTTCAAGGTGGTTCACCAGCATCTTCAAGGTGGTTCAGCATCTTCAAGGTGGTTCAGCAGCATCTTCAAGGTGGTTCAGCAGCATCTTCAAGGTGGTTCAGTAGCATCTTCAAGGTGGTTCAGCATCTTCAAGGTGGTTCACCAGCATCTTCAAGGTGGTTCACCAGCATCTTCAAGGTGGTTCAGCAGCATCTTCAAGGTGGTTCAGCAGTATCTTCAAGGTGGTTCAGCAGTATCTTCAAGGTGGTTCAGCAGTATCTTCAAGGTGGTTCAGCAGTATCTTCAAGGTGGTTCAACAGCATCTTCAAGGTGGTTCAACAGCATCTTCAAGGTGGTTCACCAGCATCTTCAAGGTGGTTCAGCAGCATCTTCAAGGTGGTTCAGCAGCATCTTCAAGGTGGTTCACTATCTTCAACGACCTATAGCTAACAAGAGGGAGTATACACTATCCTATAGGTCTGGGTATGGCTCCCCTGGTTTACAAAGTCTGCGTAAGTCTACAAAGTCTGCATCACACCTTTGCTGAAAGTGATTTTCAAATGATTTTGAAAAGGGAAAAACATGATTTTGTGCATGTAAATACACAAAATTTACACACATACACACATAATAAATACACATACTAAACTCACATTTTCTCCAAGAACATTAATGTACTTGTGATGTTTAATGAAGCAACGAAACCACTTTATTCTTCGGGGTGACTATAGCATTTGTCTGGACCACTTTCTGATGTAGAGCGAGGAAGGAGTTTGAAAATCGGAAAGTTATTGGCTTAGCGAGGTTAGGCGCTTATGAGAGGTTAAAAGCTAAGCTGGTTTGGCTTAAATAGCCCCTTGGAAGGGGGTAGAAGGATAGGATTTGAGTCTGGGATATCAGGACGTTGTAATGGATCGCTGTCCCAGCCACGTGGATTAGCGGGGATCGAACTCTGACCCTGCAAGACAAGTTCAAGAAGGGAATAGACGATTGACTTAGACAGCAATAAAATAAATTCTTCTTTGATATCAGACATTTGTATTAAGAAGAAAGAAGGAGTTTCCTCAACGTACAAGAAGATAAGTTGAAAAGTAAAGAGACTCAATTATCCCTAAATATATACTTTTTGCATCTAATAGTCCGTCATTACTGATCTCTTTTCAGGTCACACTCAGATCGAGGATGAGAAGAGGTCACCCTCAGGTCAAGGATGAGGATAGGTCACCCTCAGGTCAAGGATGAGGATAGGTCACACTCAGGTTGCTAGGAATGGCCTTAAATTAATCACCATTGACAGTATTCTTCCTAAAATCAAAATTCACAGGAAAAAATCTACTAAAGGCTCTTATATTCAATTTGTTCTTCTAATTTCTGTATTGAGATGAGTTTTGTTCTTCCGCTGTATGAATATAAATATTCAAATGTCTATCAAGGGTGAGGGAAGAGGGACGTAGTTTTTCATGTAAGGGAAAATTCGACAGAAATTTATACATGTCTGCATGGATTTACAGTGTGTTTCTGAGTGGCTTCGCAAGTGAGTTTGAGTGGTCCAACACGTGAGTCTGAGTGCCCCATCACGTGAATCTGAGTGGCCTGGTACGGCCCTACCATAGGACCTTGGGGTAGGGCCGAGTACAGGCCTCCTCTCACCAACCACACGACCACACGGATGTAAAGTTCCATGGCAGCAGGAAGAAGCAGAAATTAAGTGGAAACCTCAGCAGAAGCATCTGTCTTAGCAGGCACCAGCAGCCATAGTCAGCAGCAGAAGCAGCGGTCTACATTGAAGCAGACATCTGATAGTGACAGAAGAGGTCTGACAGCAGCACCCGTTGACCTACAGCAGCAGCAGCAACAAGAACAGCAGAGGTCCGTCGACGGAAGCGGTCAGGCAGAAGCACCGTCAGGAGGCAGGAAATTGCTGACCTTCTCTGTCCATTGCGACATCGTTAGGAGCGTGAGGAGAGGCGAGCACCTCCCCCCTCACAGTTCACTACCACATTGTCAGTAGAGTGCCGTGCCTCACAGTATATTGGCAACATAACAGGGATGTTCAACGATGCCATTAGCATCCAGGTAAATGTTAACGTATTCCCTCATAGTGAGGGGGCGAGGTGTCCACCTCACCACTCACTAACCATCCTGTCCTCATACCCCAGATGCTATCCTATCCTCATATCCAAGATGTTGTTACCCTATTCTTACACCCCAATTCTTATCAGTCGTCAGATCTCTGTAAAATGTCATATAATCATACTTTCAACGGATTCCGAGTCGTAGTTACAATATCTTGTGGGCCCTCTTGTGGGCTCTCTTTTGGGCCCGTCTTGTGGGCCCGTCTTGTGGGCTCTCTTGTGGGCCCGTCTTGTGGGCCCGTCTTGTGGGCTCTCTTGTGGGCCCGTCTTGTGGGCCCGTCATGTGGGCCCGTCTTGTGGGCCCTCTAGTAATGAAGTGTCAAGAAGGAGGAGAAGACGATCCCAAATGGTAACGAATTATCAGAATTATCAGCAAAGAGACTATTTCTTGGTAACGAATTGTCAGCAAGCAGGAGGCGACACATTGGTAACGAGGAATTAATAAGATGGAGAAAACGCCTCCTTGCACCAGCTATTTCAACCATGAAAACCAATTATTTCTCATTCAATAGTGAAATTGGGTGAATCGAATCCCGTCACTACTGACAAATAATTTCAATTTTTTGGGGTGGGGGTGGGGGGGGGGGGTTATCACAGCATCGGTGGTGTGTAAAGTATCCAGTCTGTCAAGAAGGTTCTGTTCCATCACTTTAGTGATGGAACACTTTAGATTTTTATAAGTAGGTAAATTAGGGTAAATCCGAACACACTCGACGCTTACTAAACGTCGATTTTACGTTGATTTAACGGATGATCTTAGAGTTGGTTTAGCGTTGATGTGTTGATTACCTAGTGGGGACATTATCTCAAGATTAACGTCAATTTAGCGTTGAGAGATCGTAGCGTTGATCTTGCAATTGCTTTAATGCAACATATCATTCGCTAGGACCTTCGAGGGGTCGAACCAGGGGGGGGGGGGCTTTCAAGTATGTGTATGTCTATTTGTCCTGTTAATCCTGGTACCAGGTATGTCTGGTAGTCCCATTGACCCCCCCTCCTGGTACTTCCCATGATGTATCTAGTTATCCCGTAGACCCCTGGTACTTCCCCTACGTATTAATACCACGTGATCTATGCGCCGTCATACTTCACATCACATAATTAATAACAAACATCTGCTCCCTCTGAAGCTCTACCTCAACAGGGCTCTATCTTGGGCTCTATTATTCGACATTAAAAACTCGAAGCCCGGAGATTTAATTGAAAGTTAATTACCTAACGTGAAAGGGACAAAATTTGGGTTGTGTTTAATTTGTAAGTGAGTAAAACTTGTTGGTGTAATTATGCAAATTATTCAAAATATCATTAAAATTCACATGAAACGAATATTAGATCCAAAATGCGGCCATTTGGGAAGATGAGGCGCTTAGACCAGTGATATATATCACTGTTGTCTGAGCTCCAGTGCCTCGCACAGTGATCCATCACTGTTGTCTGAGCTCCAGTGCCTCGCACAGTGATCCATCACTGTTGTCTAAGCTCTGGTGTCTCGCCCAGTGATTCATCACTGTTGCCTGAGCTGCAGTGCCTCGCCCAGTGATCCATCACTGTTGCCTGAGCTGCAGTGCGTCGCCCAGTGATCCATCACTGTTGTCTGAGCTCCAGTGCCTCGCCCAGTGATCCATCACTGTTGTCTGAGCTCCAGTGCCTCGCACAGTGATCCATCACTGTTGTCTGAGCTCCAGTGCCTCGCACAGTGATCCATCACTGTTGTCTGAGCTCCAGTGCCTCGCACAGTGATCCATCACTGTTGTCAGAGCTCCAGTGCCTCGCACAGTGATCCATCACTGTTGTCTAAGCTCAAGTGCCTCACTAAGACTTACTGTGAATCCTTCTCCAAAGTGAGAATTGACTCCCTGGTCGAAACCAAGTTCGAATCATTGTTTAATATTTCCACGTGTTCTGTTTAACTCAGGTGTGTTCTAGCCCACGATTCATCAACCCCTTACGAAACCTATACATCTTCCCTTAATCATGGGGATTAATTTCTACACTTACTTGCAACCTCCCTATAGAGGAACACTCTCTGGAAGCCTCCATATATAAAAATATACTCACTGGAAACCTTCATGTGAAGACACACTTTCTAGTAACATTAGATTTCTTAGAACATTACTTTGTGTTTGAGTTAGATACGCTGAAGTGGGGGAAATGGTTTAGAACCTAATATACGCCAGTTCTTTAAGACAGCATTTAGATGTGTCTTGAGTCAGACGCGTTCACTACGTGTCATAAACGACCCGTCTGTCCTTCCTCGTTAGACTCACCAGAGCGGTAAATGGTCTATCAAACTTGGGAAATAATCTGATTAAAACAGAGAGTCTCATTAGCGTTATGCCTTACGTTCCGAAGGCTATGGGCCGGACCGAAGCTCGTTACTTCTACCTGGAATATAATTCTCAGCTGCAATATAATCGATTCGATAATTCTGAGTTGTAATATAATCGATTTGAATGTATGGACTGACCTGCAGTCACAGGGGGAATTACTAGTAAGGCTTTTCATTAATTTTATATACCCAGGAGTGACTATTATATATACTCATAGGTGACTATTCAACTATTCGATACGTTCGGCTGCTGTAAAGACTTCTTTGTCAGCTTGTCAGCAAAGACGACTATCGACCTCCTCATTAAAAACAGCCCGAAGCCGACGGAGAACCCTGTGCAGCAGTTAAGCGTTGTATACCTGTACACTTGCCCCCACGAAGGATGTAACCTTCAATCTAAGTACATAGGTATGACGTCGACCAAGCTGACGAGGCGTTTGACCTGTCATCTTCAATCAGGCGCCCCCAGGAATCACATGAGACAAGCCTATGACATCACAAGATGTTGAATAAATATACTTGCATTAACTCAGGATGTAAGAAGATTACAAATTCTTAAAGTCATTCATGTAAAAGCCGAACAATTTGCTATAACTACCCTAATAACGGAACTATTCACTCTACCACACCGTGAGAGTAGGAACAAGACTGGAACTTGAAGATGCCAACGAGGACGATACTGTTCAAAATGCTAGACACAGACTTCTCAGTGGTGTGTGAGTACCCCAGATACAAACTTCTCAGTGGGGTGTGAGTACCCCAGATACAGACTTCTCAGTGGTGTGTGAGTACCCCAGACACAGACTTCTCAGTGGGGTGTGAGTACCCCAGACACAGACTTCTCAGTGGGGTGTGAGTACCCCAGATACAGACTTCTCAGTGGGGTGTGAGTACCCCAGATACAGACTTCTCAGTGGGGTGTGAGTACCCCAGATACAGACTTCTCAGTGGGGTGTGAGTACCCCAGACACAGACTTTTCAGTGGGGTGTGAGTACCCTAGACACAGACTTCTCAGTGGGGTGTGGGGACCCCAGACACAGACTTCTCAGTGGGGGTGTGAGTACCCCAGACACAGACTTCTCAGTGGGGTGTGAGTACCCCAGACACAGACTTTTCAGTGGGGTGTGGGGACCCCAGACAAGACTTCTCAGTGGGGTGTGAGTACCCCAGACACAGACTTCTGAGTGGGGTGTGAGTACCCCAGACACAGACTTCTCAGTGGGGTGTGGGGACCCCAGACACAGACTTCTCAGTGGGGTGTGGGGACCCCAGACACAGACTTCTCAGTGGGGTGTGGGGACCCCAGACACAGACTTCTCAGTGGGGGTGTGAGTACCCCAGACACAGACTTCTCAGTGGGGTGTGAGTACCCCAGACACAGACTTTTCAGTGGGGTGTGAGTACCCCAGACACAGACTTTTCAGTGGGGTGTGGGGACCCCAGACACAGACTTCTCAGTGGGGTGTGAGTACCCCAGACACAGACTTCTCAGTGGGGTGTGGGGACCCCAGACACAGACTTCTCAGTGGGGGTGTGAGTACCCCAGACACTGACTTCTCAGTGGTAAGTGAGTACCCCAGACACAGACTTCTCAGTGGTGTGTGAGTACCCCAGACACAGACTTCTCAGTGGGGTGTGGGGACCCCAGACACAGACTTCTCAGTGGGGGTGTGAGTACCCCAGACACAGACTTCTCAGTGGGGTGTGAGTACCCCAGACACAGACTTCTCAGTGGTGTGTGAGTACCCCAGACACAGACTTCTCAGTGGGGGTGTGAGTACCCCAGACACAGACTTCTCAGTGGGGGTGTGAGTACCCCAGACACAGACTTCTCAGTGGGGGTGTGAGTACCCCAGACACAGACTTCTCAGTGGTGTGAGTACCCCAGACACAGACTTCTCAGTAGTGTGTGAGTACCCCAGACACAGATTTCTCAGTGAGGTGTGAGTACCCCAGACACAGACTTCTCAGTGGGGTGTGAGTACCCCAGACACAGACTTCTCAGTGAGGTGTGAGTACCCCAGACACAGACTTCTCAGTGGTGTGTGAGTACCCCAGACACAGACTTCTCAGTGGGGTGTGGGGACCCCAGACACAGACTTCTCAGTGGGGGTGTGAGTACCCCAGACACAGACTTCTCAGTGGGGTGTGAGTACCCCAGACACAGACTTCTCAGTGGTGTGTGAGTACCCCAGACACAGACTTCTCAGTGGGGGTGTGAGTACCCCAGACACAGACTTCTCAGTGGGGGTGTGAGTACCCCAGACACAGACTTCTCAGTGGGGGTGTGAGTACCCCAGACACAGACTTCTCAGTGGTGTGAGTACCCCAGACACAGACTTCTCAGTAGTGTGTGAGTACCCCAGACACAGATTTCTCAGTGAGGTGTGAGTACCCCAGACACAGACTTCTCAGTGGGGTGTGGGTACCCCAGACACAGACTTCTCAGTGGGGTGTGAGTACCCCAGACACAGACTTTTCAGTCGGGTGTGAGTACCCCAGACACAGACTTTTCAGTTGGGTGTGAGTACCCCAGACACAGACTTCTCAGTGAGGTGTGGGTACCCCAGACACAGACTTCTCAGTGGGGTGTGAGTACCCCAGATACAGACTTCTCGGTGGTGTGTGCGTACCCCAGACACAGACTTCTCAGTGGTGTGTGGGTACCCCAGATACAGACTTCTCAGTGGGGTGTGGGTACCCCAGACACAGACTTCTCAGTGAGGTGTGCGTACCCCAGATACAGACTTTTCAGTTGGGTGTGAGTACCCCAGACACAGACTTCTCAGTGGGGTGTGGGGACCCCAGACACAGACTTCTCAGTGGGGTGTGAGTACCCCAGACACAGACTTCTCAGTGGGGTGTGGCTGGTGTAGTTGCACATTACACCACAGTGTTCCCTCCGGCCGTCAAAACAACTCCGGCTCTTCCAAAGACTCATTAACTCGGCTGTTTTTCCCCATATATTTGGCAAACTTACCTCACGAGCTTCCACACTTTCTCTAACATCTGCACTTATTTGTTTTCTCTCTCGTGTCAGTGTTTTTCTTCTACACAAATAGTGCTCGAGCTACAATATATATATATATATATATATATATATATATATATATATATATATATATATATATATATATATATATATATATATATATACGTATATAATATACATATATACATACATTTATCTTAGGACTACGATATGAGCCTGTGTTCATCCCGTACGCCAGACGAGTCCCCCTGCAATTTTTGGTGAGGCTAGCCCTTAGTATCTGGTCTCCAACTTTGGATAGACTCTTATGGTTTACAAGGAGAGGTCTCCAGCATTGTCCAGGTCTACCTGCCTGTCTCCCATATATCTATCATTTTATCAATCTATCCATTCATCTATGTAACCATCTATCTATTCAATCTATCTCTATTCATCTGTTGCAAGAGAATATACACAGAGAGTGAGAGTATACACGGAGAGTGAGAGTATACATGGAGAGTGAGAGTATACATGGAGAGTGAGAGTATACATGGAGAGTGAGAGTATACACAGAGAGTGGGAGTATACATGGAGAGTGAGAGTATACACAGAGAGTGAGAGTATACACAAAGAGTGAGAGTATGCACAGAGAGTGAGAGTATACACAGAGAGTGGGAGTATACACAGAGAGTGGGAGTATACACAGAGAGTGAGAGTATACACAGAGAGTGAGAGTATACACAGAGAGTGGGAGTATACACAGAGAGTGAGAGTATACACAGAGAGTGAGAGTATACACAGAGAGTGAGAGTATACACAGAGAGTGAGAGTATACACAGAGAGTGAGAGTATACACAGAGTGAGAGTATATGCAGAAAGTGAGAGTATACACAGAGAGTGAGAGTATACACAGAGAGTGAGAGTATACACAGAGAGTGAGAGTATACACAGAGAGTGAGAGTATACACAGAGAGTGAGAGTATACACAGAGAGAGAGAGTATACACAGAGAGTGAGAGTATACACAGAGAGTGAGAGTATACACAGAGAGAGAGAGAGTATACACAGCGAGTGAGAGTATACACAGAGAGAGAGAGTATACACAGAGAGTGAGAGTATACACAGAGTGAGAGTATACAGAGAGAGAGAGTATACACAGCGAGTGAGAGTATACACAGAGAGTGAGAGTATACACAGAGAGTGAGAGTATACACAGAGAGTGAGAGTATACAGAGAGAGAGAGTATACACAGAGAGTGAGAGTATACACAGAGAGAGAGAGTATACAGAGAGAGAGAGTATACAGAGAGAGAGAGTATACACAGAGAGTGAGAGTATACACAGAGAGTGAGAGTATACACAGAGAGAGAGAGTATACACAGCGAGTGAGAGTATACACAGAGAGAGAGAGTATACACAGAGAGTGAGAGTATACACAGAGAGTGAGAGTATACAGAGAGTGAGAGTATACACAGAGAGTGAGAGTATACACAGAGAGTGAGAGTATACAGAGAGAGAGAGAGAGTATACACAGAGAGTGAGAGTATACACAGAGAGAGAGAGTATACACAGAGAGTGAGAGTATACACAGAGAGTGAGAGTATACACAGAGAGAGAGAGTATACACAGCGAGTGAGAGTATACACAGAGAGAGAGAGTATACACAGAGAGTGAGAGTATACACAGAGAGTGAGAGTATACAGAGAGAGAGAGTATACACAGCGAGTGAGAGTATACACAGAGAGTGAGAGTATACACAGAGAGTGAGAGTATACAGAGAGAGAGAGAGTATACACAGAGAGTGAGAGTATACACAGAGAGAGAGAGTATACAGAGAGAGAGAGAATACACAGAGAGTGAGAGTATACACAGAGAGTGAGAGTATACAGAGAGAGAGAGAGTATACACAGAGAGTGAGAGTATACACAGAGAGTGAGAGTATACAGAGAGAGAGAGAGTATACACAGAGAGTGAGAGTATACAGAGAGAGAGAGAGTATACACAGAGAGTGAGAGTATACAGAGAGAGAGAGAGTATACACAGAGAGTGAGAGTATACACAGAGAGAGAGAGTATACACAGAGAGTGAGAGTATACACAGAGAGTGAGAGTATACAGAGAGAGAGAGAGTATACAGAGAGAGAGAGAGTATACACAGCGAGTGAGAGTATACACAGAGAGTGAGAGTATACACAGCGAGTGAGAGTATACACAGAGAGAGAGGGTATACACAGTCCTCTCTAACACTACACTTATGTCAAACGTCACGGATTCAATACATAATAATACTTCATTATAGTAACCCTTTCGCCTCTTAGACATTCTCACTCATCATACTCCCTCACCACTCTCCCTCACCACACTCTCCCTCACCACTCTCCCTCACCACACTCTCCCTCACCACACTCTCCCTCACCACTCTCCCTCACCACACTCTCCATCACCACTCTCCCTCACCACACTCTCCCTCACCACTCTCCCTCACTACTCTCCCTCACCACACTCTCCCTCACCACTCTCCCTCACCACACTCCCTCACCACACTCTCCCTCACCACTCTCCCTCACCACACTCTCCCTCACCACTCTCAATCACCACACTCTACCTCACCACTCTCCCTCACCACTCTCCCTCTCCACACTCTCCCTCACCACACTCTCCCTCACCACTCTCCCTCACCACTCTCCCTCACCACACTCTCCCTCACCACACTCTCCCTCACCACTCTCCCTCACTACACTCTCCTTCACCACACTCTCCCTCACCACTCTCCCTCACCACACTCTCCCTCACCACTCTCCCTCACCACTCTCCCTCACCACTCTCCTTCACCACACCCTCCCTCACCACTCTCCCTCACCACTCTCCTTCACCATACTCTCCTTCACCACACTCTCCCTCACCACTCTCCCTCACCACACTCTCCCTCACCACTCTCCCTCATCACTCTCCCTCAACACTCTCCCTCACCACACTTTCCCTCACCACACTTTCCCTCACAACACTCTCCCTCACCACACTCTCCCTCACCACACTCACTCACCACTCTCCCTCACCACACTCTCCCTCACCACTCTCCCTCACCACACTCGCTCACCACACTCTCCCTCACCACTCTCCCTCTCCACACTCTCCCTCACCACACTCTCCCTCACCACTCTCCCTCACCACACTCTCCCTCACCACTCTCCCTCACCACACTCGCTCACCACACTCTCCCTCACCACTCTCCCTCTCCACACTCTCCCTCACCACTCTCCTTCACCACACCCTCCCTCACCACTCTCCTTCACCATACTCTCCTTCACCACACTCTCCCTCACCACTCTCCCTCACCACACTCTCCCTCACCACTCTCCCTCATCACTCTCCCTCAACACTCTCCCTCACCACACTTTCCCTCACCACACTTTCCCTCACAACACTCTCCCTCACCACACTCTTCCTCACCACACTCAATCACCACTCTCCCTCACCACACTCTCCCTCACCACTCTCCCTCACCACACTCGCTCACCACACTCTCCCTCACCACTCTCCCTCTCCACACTCTCCCTCACCACACTCTCCCTCACCACTCTCCCTCACCACACTCTCCCTCACCACTCTCCCTCACCACACTCGCTCACCACACTCTCCCTCACCACTCTCCCTCTCCACACTCTCCCTCACCACTCTCCCTCACCACACTCTCCCTCACCACTCTCCCTCACCACACTCGCTCACCACACTCTCCCTCACCACTCTCCCTCTCCACACTCTCCCTCACCACACTCACTCTCCACTCTCCCTCACCACACTCTCCCTCACCACTTTCCCTCACCACACTCGCTCACCACACTCTCCCTCACCACTCTCCCTCACCACACTCTCCCTCACCACACTCACTCACCACTCTCCCTCACCACACTCGCTCACCACACTCTCCCTCACCACTCTCCCTCTCCACACTCTCCCTCACCACACTCTCCCTCACCACTCTCCCTCACCACACTCTCCCTCACCACTCTCCCTCACCACACTCTCCCTCACCACTCTCCCTCACCACACTCTCCCTCACCACACTCTCCCTCACTACTCTACCTCACCACTCTCCCTCACCACTCTCCTTCACCACACCCTCCCTCACCACTCTCCCTCACCACTCTCCTTCACCATACTCTCCTTCACCACACTCTCCCTCACCACACTCTCCCTCACCACACTCTCCCTCACCACACTCTCCCTCACCACTCTCCTTCACCACATTCTCCCTCACCACACTCTCCCTCACCACACTCTCCCTCACCACTCGCTCCCTCACCACTCCCCCTCACCACACTCTCCCTCACTACTCCCCCTCACCACTCTCTCCCTCACCACACTCTCCCTCACCACTCTCCCTCACCACACTCTCCCTCACCACTCTCCCTCACCACACTCTCCTTCACCACACTCTCCCTCACCACACTCTCCCTCACCACACTCTCCCTCACCACTCTCCCCCTCACCACACTGTCCCTCACTACTCTCCCTCACCACACTCTACGTCACCACTCTCCCTCACCACACTCTCCCTCAGCACTCTCCCTCACCACACTCTCCCTCACCACTCTCCTTCACCACATTCTCCCTCACCACACTCTCCCTCACTACACTCTCCCTCACCACTCCCCCTCACCACACTCTCCCTCACTACTCCCCCTCACCACTCTCTCCCTCACCACACTCTCCCTCACCACACTCTCCCTCACCACTCTCCCTCACCACACTCTCCCTCACCACACTCTCCCTCACCACACTCTCCCTCACCACTCTCCCTCACCACACTCTCCCTCACCACACTCTCCCTCACCACACTCTCCTAACTACCTTCATCACATTACTTCTGTCATCATTAATTCGATTTAGTTAGTAAATGACAGGAGGATAGGATGAACGAGGAGTGTGTTCGTGAGAGAGAGAGAGAGAGAGAGAGAGAGAGAGAGAAAGAGAGAGAGACTTGCCTCCTACCTTTGGCACAAAAAAATCCTCTTATGGACCAATAAGAGCTGCCTCGTATTGGTCAATAAAGCTGCCTCACATGGGTCAATAGGAGCTGCCTCGTATGGGTCAATAGGAGCTGCCTCGTATGGACCAATAGGAGCTGCCTCGTATGGACCAATAGGAGCTGTCTCGTATGAGCCAATAGGAACTACCTCGTATGGATCAATAGGAGCTGCCTCGTATCAGTCAACAGGAACTGCCTCGTACGGGTCAATAGGAGCTGCCTTGTATGGGTCAATAGGAGCTGTCTCGTATGAACCAATAGGAACTACCTCGTATGGGTCAATAGGAGCTGCCTCGTATCGATCAACAGGAACTGCCTCGTACGGGTCAATAGGAGCTGCCTTGTATGGGTCAATAGGAGCTGCCTCGAATGGACCAATAGGAGCTGCCTCGTATGGGTCAATAGGAGCTGCTTCGTATGGACAGCTCCTCATTTTGACCCCCTCTCTCATGTTGACTTTCATGTTAGTTTTACTCACCTAACTGTACTCACCTATTCACCTCACTAACTGTGCTCACCTGTTCAACTAGGTACTAACCTAGTTGTATTCACCTACTTTTACTTCTCTAGTTGGTCTCACCTACTTTGCCATTACTCCCCCCCTTCCCCCCTAGCGGTGCTCGTGTAATTGTACTCACCTACTTGTATTCACCTAACAGTGCTCAAGTTGTATTGACCTACATGTACTCCCTCTAGTTGTAGTCGTGTAGTTGTACACCCCTAGTTGCAGTCATATAGTTGTACTCACTCATTTGTTCTTAACATGAAAATCGTACTATTAAATATATAAGTAAGCCAATAGTGTTTTAAATTTTTTTAGCAAAATCATATTAAAAAATTAGATTAAGTAAATGTTTTGCTCACCTTACGTACAACTTAGACACAACATTTATAATTAATATTTATGTATGTTACAAAAGATATAAAAAATGAATAAATGAACTTGAAAAAATAGATTTAATATATAAGGGAAGAAATGGTGTTATATAAGCCAATATTAGCTATATCGAAACAAATTATAATCCAATATACCTTTGAGTATACTAAATATTTTAAGAATATTTCATACAGGTATGAAACAACATTCTCAATTTATATATATTATGTACATGAATTTGATATTTAAATAAGATTATTTTTTGTGACATATAAACGGAAATTATTGTTAGAAAGGATAGCATTTGCCAAATTACATAAACAAATACTTTTACCAATCTTGGGTTAAATGTTGTTCATGTGCCTTTTGACCCATACCTGCAACTTGTCTTTCTCACAACCCTTTGGAAACGTTAGTGGAGGTTGCAACAACGTTTTGTGTTTGCTGGGTAGTGCGAACAAGGGCATTTGGAACTTTCAAGTATTTAAAGTGAGATATGTGTACTAAACAAATTTATTCTTTGATATTTACATGTTCTACCCCTAAATCTTCCTTCACAAGTACATTATCATTACTTCTGTTATCATCGTCTACCTTCCGCCAGCAGGTGAGCCCAAGCGAGAGAGAGCAGAGGCGCCTGCGGTGAGGTGTGTGTTACCTGGGCAAAAGTCTCCCTCCAGGAGTGCCCAAACACTACGAGAAAGAAGGAAATGATTAGGAGAAAGCCCCCAAACACTAAATGAACTTTCTTTTCCCGGAACAATGGAGCTCAACAGGTTGAAAACTCTTGGAGAAGTGTGTGTCAGCTGTTGCCACGGAATAGGAGTTTTAAGGGTTTTACTCTTCTCTTGCGTTCTTCTGTTATTTTTGTTTTGTACTTAAGTGAACTGTTGCTTGGAGGTGTTGTACAAACATGTTGAACGCAATGTTGGTTGTGCGGTCTCTTGCGTTTATAGTCTGCTTGTGTGGCTGTGTTACACACACATACACACTCACACACACACACACACACACACACACATTCACACACATACAAATAAATACACACACATTCATACACACACACATGATTATATTTTGGTAGCAGTCTTTCTATGTTGTTGAATATGACCAGAAGGGTAGGATTAATGATTCTAACACGAATCTTTTCAACATTACTTATGTTTTTCTTCACTGTTGTGGGAAGTTGAAAAATTAACTCTCCAAAGTACACTTTCACACTTTTATTTTTGGTCTGACCCCAAGGGATGCATTTCGCAAGGTCACTCCTTACATTCTCAAAGACTAATTTACCTTGCTATTGCACAGGCTTATATTCTCTTTGGGTAAGTTGGTAAAGAATGAGTAGATGAAACAAGTGGATGATTGGTATAACATAGGGGATATTGATAGGGTATTACACGCATCAACATAACCTGCTGATGTTTTTGCGTCTGCTTGTGTTTCTAAGACAGGGTCATTAGATCCTGTCTCTGCGTTGGCTCGGGGTCTTGGAGTTGGATGTAAAGTTATCACCTACCCAGAAGAGGATATATATATATATATATATATATATATATATATATATATATATATATATATATATATATATATATATATTATATAGACATATATATATATATATATATATATATATATATATATATATATATATATATATATATATATATATATATATATATATAACTAAATCATTTTAAAGCTAAAGGCATTACAGCGTCAGGTAATTTTTAAGGAAATAAATTTGGTAGACGAAGAAAAAGATTTCAATTTTATTTAACTGAACTTAATTAGTAAAATGAGAGTTGGTTCTATAGGATTATCAGATCTATAATTTCTACTTAAGAAGAAGTCTCCTTAATTAAGTTCCAATTGATGGGAGTTAATTAAGCGTAAGAGGCGGTGGCAGAGGAGGAAATCGAAGCTGTGGGATAATGCATATAGAAACTATACTAATCTTCCAAACCAATATTCATCAAGTACTTACACATCCATTTCAGAAACCTGTACATCTTTCAACAATCCTGGCGACTTTGATTTCATTTATGTATAACAGTTTATTACACACAAAGAAATCACAAAGCATTATTTTGGTAATATACATATATATATGTATATATATATATATATATATATATATATATATATATATATATATATATATATATATATTATATATATATATATATATATATATATTATATATATATATATATATATATATATATATATATATATATATATATATATATATATATATATATATTTTATATTTATATATATATTTATATTTTATTTTTTATTTATATATATATATATATATATATATATATATATATATTTATATATATATATATATATATATATATATATATATATATATATATATATATATATATATATATATATATATATATATATATATTGAATACACATGCACAAAATCACACGTTCCCCCCCCCCCCCCTCCCTACAAAATCTCTTGAACATCACTTTCAATAAATATATGAGGAAACATTCAATTTTGTATACAAAATATACTTGTAAAATACATATATCAGTATAAACGTAACTTGGTACGATATCATCACAGACTGGGAAGATACCATCACATGACAATATAAAAAGTAGACCTCTAAAGGTGGTATTTGCAAATGAGATAGAACCAAGAGCCCTGATAAAGCTTAAATAGAACTCTCAGTGATGTTGGTGCCTTTTAAATTATTAGGAAGTCTAAAAAACAGCTTGAAGTTGTCCTTTAAACTCTTGAAGAAGCTCGAGAAAGCTCTCAATAACGCAAAGTATTTTGTAAGCTTGAGGCACTCAACGCACCACAACAGAGGCACTCAACGCACCACAACAGAGGCACTCAACGCACCACAACAGAGGCACTCAACGCACCACAACAGAGGCACTCAACGCACCACAATAGAGGCACTCAACGCACCACAATAGAGGCACTCAACGCATCACAACAGAGGTACTCAACGCACCACAATAGAGGCACTCAACGCACCACAAAAGAGGCACTCAACGCATCACAACAGAGGTACTCAACGCACCACAATAGAGGCACTCAACGCACCACAAAAGAGGCACTCAACGCACCACAATAGAGGCACTCAACGCATCACAACAGAGGCACTCAACGCACCACAATAGAGGCACTCAACGCACCACAATAGAGGCACTCAACGCACCACAATAGAGGCACTCAACGCATCACAACAGAGGCACTCAACGCACCACAATAGAGGCACTCAACGCACCACAATAGAGGCACTCAACGCACCACAATAGAGGCACTCAACGCACCACAATAGAGGCACTCAACGCATCACAACAGAGGTACTCAACGCACCACAATAGAGGCACTCAACGCACCACAATAGAGGCACTCAACGCACCACAATAGAGGCACTCAACGCACCACAAAAGAGGCACTCAACGCATCACAACAGAGGTACTCAACGCACCACAATAGAGGCACTCAACGCACCACAAAAGAGGCACTCAACGCACCACAATAGAGGTACTCAACGCATCACAACAGAGGCACTCAACGCACCACAAAAGAGGCACTCAACGCATCACAACAGAGGCACTCAACGCATCACAACAGAGGTACTCAACGCACCACAATAGAGGCACTCAACGCACCACAAAAGAGGCACTCAACGCACCACAATAGAGGCACTCAACGCACCACAATAGAGGTACTCAACGCATCACAACAGAGGCACTCAACGCACCACAAAAGAGGCACTCAACGCACCACAACAGAGGCACTCAATGCACCACAATAGAGGCACTCAACGCACCACAACAGAGGCACTCAACGCATCACAACAGAGGTACTCAACGCACCACAATAGAGGCACTCAACGCACCACAAAAGAGGCACTCAACGCACCACAATAGAGGTACTCAACGCATCACAACAGAGGCACTCAACGCACCACAAAAGAGGCACTCAACGCATCACAACAGAGGCACTCAACGCACCACAACAGAGGCACTCAACGCACCACAACAGAGGTACTCAACGCATCACAACAGAGGCACTCAACGCACCACAAAAGAGGCACTCAACGCATCACAACAGAGGTACTCAACGCATCACAACAGAGGCACTCAACGCACCACAATAGAGGTACTCAACGCATCACAACAGAGGCACTCAACGCATCACAACAGAGGTACTCAACGCACCACAATAGAGGCACTCAACGCACCACAACAGAGGCACTCAACGCACCACAAAAGAGGCACTCAACGCATCACAACAGAGGCACTCAACGCACCACAATAGAGGCACTCAACGCACCACAAAAGAGGCACTCAACGCATCACAACAGAGGTACTCAACGCACCACAATAGAGGCACTCAACGCACCACAAAAGAGGCACTCAACGCACCACAACAGAGGCACTCAACGCATCACAACAGAGGTACTCAACGCACCACAATAGAGGCACTCAACGCACCACAATAGAGGCACTCAACGCATCACAACAGAGGTACTCAACGCACCACAACAGAGGCACTCAACGCACCACAAAAGAGGCACTCAACGCATCACAACAGAGGCACTCAACGCACCACAATAGAGGCACTCAACGCATCACAACAGAGGTACTCAACGCACCACAATAGAGGCACTCAACGCATCACAACAGAGGTACTCAACGCACCACAACAGAGGCACTCAACGCACCACAAAAGAGGCACTCAACGCATCACAACAGAGGCACTCAACGCACCACAATAGAGGCACTCAACGCATTACAACAGAGGTACTCAACGCACCACAACAGAGGCACTCAACGCATCACAACAGAGGTACTCAACGCACCACAAAAGAGGCACTCAACGCATCACAACAGAGGTACTCAACGCATCACAACAGAGGTACTCAACGCATCACAACAGAGGTACTCAACGCATCACAACAGAGGTACTCAACGCATCACAATAGAGGCACTCAACGCATCACAACAGAGGTACTCAACGCATCACAACAGAGGTACTCAACGCATCACAACAGAGGTACTCAACGCATCACAACAGAGGTACTCAACGCATCACAACAGAGGTACTCAACGCATCACAACAGAGGTACTCAACGCACCACAACAGAGGCACTCAACGCACCACAATAGAGGCACTCAACGCATCACAACAGAGGCACTCAACGCATCACAACAGAGGCACTCAACGCACCACAACAGAGGCACTCAACGCATCACAACAGAGGTACTCAACGCACCACAACAGAGGCACTCAACGCATCACAACAGAGGTACTCAACGCACCACAATAGAGGCACTCAACGCACCACAATAGAGGCACTCAACGCACCACAATAGAGGCACTCAACGCACCACAATAGAGGCACTCAACGCACCACAATAGAGGCACTCAACGCATCACAACAGAGGCACTCAACGCATCACAATAGAGGCACTCAACGCACCACAAAAGAGGCACTCAACGCATCACAACAGAGGTACTCAACGCATCACAACAGAGGCACTCAACGCACCACAACAGAGGCACTCAACGCATCACAAAAGAGGCACTCAACGCATCACAACAGAGGCACTCAACGCTCTACAACAGAGGCACTAAACGCATCACAACAGAGGCACTCAACGCATCACAACAGAGGTACTCAACGCACCACAAAAGAGGCACTCAACGCATCACAACAGAGGCACTCAACGCTCTACAACAGAGGCACTAAACGTATCACAACAGAGGCACTCAACGCATCACAACAGAGGCACTCACCCCACCACAACAGAGCCACTCAACGCACCACAACAAAGGCACTCAACGCTCCACAACAGAGGCACTTAACGCTCTACAACAGAGGCACTCAACGCTCTACAACAGAGGCACTCAATGCACCACAACAGAGGCACTCAACGCATCACAACAGAGGCACTCAACGTACCACAATAGAGGCACTCAGCGCATCTCAACAGAGGCACTCAACGCACCACAACAGAGGCACTCAATGCACCACAACAAAGGCACTCACCGCACCACAACAAAGGTACTCAACGCTCCACAACAGAGGCACTCAATGCACCACAACAGAGGCACTCAACGCTCCACAACAGAGGCACTCAACGTTCCACAACAGAGGCACTCAACGCTCCACAACAGAGACACTCAATGCACCACAACAGAGGCACTCAACGTTCCACAACAGAGGCACTCAACGCTCCACAACAGAGACACTCAATGCACCACAACAGAGGCACTCAACGCTCCACAACAGAGGCACTCAACGGTGTACCAAAGTTTCAAGGGAGAGGACAAAAAATTAAAAAAGTTATGATGGATGATGTTGATAGGTGCCTGAAGAAGGGTGGCGGGTGTGGAAGTCAGAGTGGAGGTGTGGAAGTCAGGGTGGAGGTGTGGAAGTCAGGGTGGAGGTGTGGAAGTCAGGGTGGAGGTGTGGAAGTCAGGGTGGAGGTGTGGAAGTCAGGGTGGAGGTGTGGAAGTCAGGGTGGAGGTGTGGAGAGTCAGAGAAGGGGTGGGGGAGAGTCAGGGAGAGTATGAACAATTCCAAGGGGATATAAATGGACTCAAGGAGTGAGTGAGTGAGTGAGAGAAGCCAGGGAAGAGTGAAAGGTATTAGGGAGGGTATAGGGGGTGTCAGGACGGTGGGGGGGGGGGGGGCTGGGTCTGGAAGTGAATAAGATGGGTCAGGGAGGGAGTAAAGATGGATGAGGGAACAGATAATGAGATGGGATGGGATGTTGGAACATCTTCAAGACGTATTCCAAATCACTCATTTCTGATTTTTTGCATAGTCAACCTCTCAGGTCTCACCCTATGAACAATGGTAAGTAATTCACAGTGACCTAGGACCTTTGGATTGGTCGAGGAATACCCCCCCCCCCTCGCAAACGCCTAGTGATGCGTTTCGCAAGGTCACTCCTTACATCCCCAAAGATATTGAGTGCTCAGTGAACGAAATAGCGTTTATTAATCACTCAAAAATATGCTACTCCGGCCCTATAATCACCTGGTTAGTGATCAATCACTCATCACAATACATCCGGAATATGTGCATGAGCGAGTTGATCAGTGGTTGTTCCCCTTGTTTGAGTGGATATTCTTGCATGTGTTCTATGCTGCAAGCACATGTTGCAGATGTCTATAGTGATGACCCATATTGTAGCGGGTTTGGATATCCACTCCAAAGAGGGAATGTCTCACGGAAGGCAGCTTGTATATTGTCAGACGCCTTGCAAGAGAGATTTTCGTCTTGCCCATATATTTCGAACCCAAATAACTCTTTCATGTAGATTGACACTCCAGTCTACCTAGCTGTAAATAGGCACCCAGGAATTAATCAGCATGTTCTAAAGCTGTATCCTGGTAATTCTACCCTCGGGGGCGGCCTCGAGATAAGCCTAACATGTACTGTATATATAAGCTGTCTCCTTGTCCCCCAACTCAATGAATTATTATTATTTTCTAATATTTCCCATGCCTTATAGAGTGACTTCACTGAGAACAATTTTAATTTGAACCTGTCGTAGGAAGAACAAATACCAAGAGAACCTATAAGAACATAAGAACATAAGAACATAAGAATAAAGGTACCTGCAGAGGGCCTATTGGTCCATACGAGGCACCTCCCATTTATAACCACCCAATCACACTCTAATCCCACATACCCAATCTGTAAAGGGATTTAAACTACAATGAACACATTTCCCACACCTTAAACTCGAAATATCAGTTTCAAAGGAAAAAAAATCCTTATTAGTGAAGGAAAAGAGGGAAATCTCGAAATGAAAATGAACCATAGAATTTGATTTTAAATATGCTCAATGGATTTCCCAAGATCCCTTGCTATTTTACGCTCTTGTTCCCATCTATGAAAATCATAGAAAACGTTACTGCAGGCCTATTAAGAGTCAGCATTCGCCCAATAAAACATTCCAAAATGTAAAAAAAAAAAAAATATAAAAAAAACGATTAAAAAAATGCCCATATCTCAGCTTACTTTTTTTCATATCCCCTCCAAGTATGTACATACATACATACATACATACATACATACACACATACATACATACATACATACATACATACATACATACATACATATATATACCCTATGTATTGCCCGAAACGCTGTGCGTATTAGTGGCTTTAGGTATTGTATATACTAGCTCTATCTATAAGTCCAACATTATGTTTGTAACTCACCTTATATGCAAGTACTTTTACCTGAATAAACATTTGAATTTCAATTTACATTTGGATATAGTCATAGAGGCTTAGCTCTCTCTCTCTCTCTCTCTCTCTCTCTCTCTCTCTCTCTCTCTCTCTCTCTCTCTCTCTCTCTCTCTCTCCCAACAACTACCTTACCTGGTGGCAAGAGAACCACTAAACCCACCTGGAGACGATCCCATAATTTAAGGACATTTTAGCCTCCTTAATGTTGACTTTGTCACACAAACATCTCACAATTCCCGGCACGCCTTAGAGAGTGAATGATTAATTAGCCTCTGCTCATAAATGCTCAGGCATTTCACATATGTAATTACTCCTGGAATATAGAATAACATTTACATTTGTGAGACATATATTAATGGGAATATATAACTGAATACGTGGTTTCCTTTTTTTGATTTATTTTACGTAATATATAAGGTATTAAAATGAGTTTTACTCTAAATGAGAAATATAGTGTATTGTATTAGAAATTCTTCTTCATATATAAAAAGTTATTATATTCATGCCATTTATAATTCATGCCAAATCTATATTTTATATATATATATATATATATATATATATATATATATATATATATATATATATATACACATATGCGTCAAGCTTGATTGGTCCCCAAGCCAACATGCCTCAGAAAGCTCTATACCCTTGAAGGATTCGAACTCGGATAGCCAAGGATTCATACCCCTTAGCCTGTCCAGTTCTGTTACCACTAGGCCACACTGACTGTACAAAAGAACTGGAAGTCTTCTGACCCTTAACCCATTTTCCGACAGCAACTCGTTGGCCATTTTGGGCACAAATATTTCAGCAAATCACTTCATCAAGCTGAGGCGACGTGAGTATCATTTGAGAGAGAGAGAGAGAGAGAGAGAGAGAGAGAGAGAGAGAGAGAGAGAGAGAGAGAGAGAGAGAGAGAGAGAGAGAGAGAGAGAGAGAGACAGAGAGACAGAGAGAGACAGAGAGATATGGAGAAGGAGATGAGAGAGAGAAGGAGATGAGAGAGAGAAGGAGATGAGAGAGAGAAGGAGATGAGAGAGAGATGGAGATGAGAGAGAGAAGGAGATGAGAGAGATAACTCAAGTAAAAGTATATAAATATGGATTAAGCTTACCAATCTCTCATTCATCCACCAGGGAACTACTGGATTACGTCCCTAATCCTCTTACCAATAAGCGGATTTACCTGCAACAAAAAATCCAGAGAAAGTCGGGAGGAATGCATGTCTCTTGCTTGCTTCCTCTTCGGAAAAATAAATCCTTAATCCGTATATAATCTACAGAACGAGGCTGTCAGAGGCGAGACTTAAAGCAATGTTTTTTTGACGTAATGAGGATTGGACTTAGCACGTCCGATCCTCATTAGTCCTTTAGCTTAGCAGGCTTCGTACGCTGCTGGATAGGCAAAAGTCACTTTAAACTTGACGTAGTCAGGCGGGGATGTGAATAATTTACACAAAATGCTGTGTTTGTATACATCTCGTATGATGATTTCAGGTACACACAGGGATCATATACAGATATATACACACACACATCTGATACAGTTTCATGGGAAATGGGTTGTGTATAATGTGTATTATCACATTGCAAGTGAATGATGTGTATAATACATCACGGTGTATCATGTATGATGTGCTCATGTGATACCCGCACAATACCCTATACAATACCCTACAAAATACCCAAATCATACCAGGACAATATACTACAGAATGCTCACACAATACGCTACACAACGCCCACATATTATCTTACACAATGCTCACACAATGCCATATACAATGCCACAAAATACCCCCACAATACCCCTACACAATACCCCACACAATAGCCACACATTAAGTAACAAAAATTATTCACAGGAAAGTAGTGGAAAAAATTATGCAAGGCGGCCAATAAGCTTCGTAAACTTAATCACCAACTAATATCTGTACTGAAAAAGGTTTTCGCGACCAAGAATTGTAAAATTATTGCTTCCGAACAGTTTAAAACGTCCACCTGGCCACAGCCAAGGATGGCCACAGTCAAGGATGGCCACAGCCAAGGATGGCCACAGCCAAGGATGGCCACAGCCAAGGATGGCCACAGCCAAGGATGGCCACAGTCAAGGATGGCCACAGCCAAGGATGGCCACAGCCAAGGATGGCCACAGTCAAGGATGGCCACAGCCAAGGATGGCCACAGTCAAGGATGGCCACAGCCAAGGATGGCCACAGTCAAGGATGGCCACAGCCAAGGATGGCCACAGCCAAGGATGGCCACAGCCAAGGATGGCCACAGCCAAGGATGGCCACAGCCAAGGATGGCCACAGCCAAGGATGGCCACAGTCAAGGATGGCCACAGCCAAGGATGGCCACAGTCAAGGATGGCCACAGCCAAGGATGGCCACAGCCAAGGATGGCCACAGCCAAGGATGGCCACAATCACCAGTTGATTGACAGTTTAAAGGCGAGACCAAAGAGCCGAAGCTCAATCCCCGCAAACACAACTAGGTGGGGTACAGTTGGGAGTGGCCCTCAACTCCAGGTGGCCCTTAACTCCAGGTGGCCCTCAACCCCAGGTGGCCCTCAACCCCAGGTGGCCCTCAACCCTAGGTGGCCACAGCTCCGAACATTTGGGTCCCTCCGGGAACGTGTGGCCACGTTTTCTGGTTCCCATTGGAGAAGAAATTTATAAAAGAAATTACATTCTTTTTCCTAAAGCTGTTACCTTGAGCCCTTTTTCGTTCAATTTAAGAGAGTGCAATTAAGTTGTGTGTGTGTGTGAGGGCTGGAGGGGGGGGGAGAGAGAGAGAGAGAGAGAGAGACAGAGAGAGAGAGAGAGAGAGAGAGAGAGAGAGAGAGAGAGAGAGAGAGAGAGAGAGAGAGAGAGAGAGAGAGAGAGAGAGAGAGAGAGAGAGAGAGAGAGAGAGAGAGAGAGAGAGAGAGAGAGAGAGAGAGAGAGAGAGAGAGAGAGAGAGAGAGAGAGAGAGAGAGAGAGAGAGAGAGAGAACAAGAGCCAATGAGTGGAAGAAAGAGAGGAGACAACAGAAGGGGTAACGAAAGAGGAAGAGACAGAGAGTGTGAAAGAAATAGAGGAGAATGAAAGGGAAGATAAACTGTAGCTTATAACAGTAAGAGTTGAATGAGGCACTGGAGAAATATGATAGAAATGAAAGTTCAGAAATTTTGAACATAATTTATAAGAAAACAAAAATTTGTGAATCAGAGCCTTTATTCAGTATGATGTCATGATTTATTGAACACCTGGTGGATGTGAGAATGTGTTCAAAATGAGTCAGGCAAGAAGCGAACATTAGCTGATGGAATAATGTTCAAAAGAGCGGAACAGCTAGAGGGAACAGAGCTGAAGATGACTGTTCATTTTTAGTGGAACAACGGATAATTTTTTTTTTTGGTGGAGCAAAGGCTTCACTTCTTGCAGGTCGGCGTTCAATCCCTCGATATACCTCGATAGTCCTACACCGACATGCTTCTAGTGTTGACAACCATTCAATTTCCATTCCTGATTGATTGACTGATAAAGATTAAGAAACCCAAGAGGTGACACGGGCATGAATAACCCGTAAGTTCCATTCCTAATTATCTCTTTCATTTATGACTCCCTTCTCACCTCTCCTGTTTCTCTCTTTTGTCGCACTCATCTCTCTCTCTCTCTCTCTCTCTCTCTCTCTCTCTCTCTCTCTCTCTCTCTCTCTCTCTCTCTCTCTCTCTTACCTCAGTTGCTATGCTCTATACCTATGCTCTTTACTCTCTTTTTCACTCAGTTCACCCTCTCTATCCTTCATCTGTGGAGTGAAGAGGAAAATATACATGTTGAACAAACACGTCGCAATGTTGCATGTGTGTGTAGGGGCCGAGAGGCGGGGGGGGGGGGGGGGTTGATGGTTGAGGGTGATGGTTGAGGGTGATGGTTGAGGGTGATGGTTGAGGGTGATGGTTGAGGGTGATGGTTGAGGGTGATGGTTGAGGGTGATGTTTGTGGGTGATGGTTGAGGGTGATGGTTGAGGGTGATGGTTGAGGGTGATGGTTGTGGGTGATGGTTGAGGGTGATGGTTGAGGGTGATGTTTGTGGGTGATGGTTGAGGGTGATGGTTGAGGGTGATGGTTGAGGGTGATGGTTGAGGGTGATGGTTGAGGGTGATGGTTGAGGGTGATGTTTGTGGGTGATGGTTGAGGGTGATGGTTGAGGGTGATGGTTGAGGGTGATGGTTGTGGGTGATGGTTGAGGGTGATGGTTGAGGGTGATGGTTGAGGGTGATGGTTGAGGGTGATGGTTGAGGGTGATGGTTGAGGGTGATGATTGAGGGTGATGGTTGAGGGTGATGTTTGTGGGTGATGGTTGAGGGTGATGGTTGAGGGTGATGGTTGAGGGTGATGGTTGAGGGTGATGGTTGAGGGTGATGGTTGAGGGTGATGGTTGAGGGTGATGGTTGAGGGTGATGGTTGAGGGTGATGGTTGAGGGTGATGGTTGAGGGTGATGGTTGAGGGTGATGGTTGAGGGTGATGTTTGTGGGTGATGGTTGAGGGTGATGGTTGAGGGTGATGGGTGAGGGTGATGGTTGAGGGGATAGGGAGGGAGGGGTCGAAAGACTCACAATATGTGACCCTTTGACAAGTGCGTGAAAATACAGAGGAATAGTCCAGCTACTAGCGATGTTACGTGGGGTTATGAGAGGGTTATGAGGGGCGTTATGAGAGGGTTATGAGGGGCGTTATGAGAGGGTTATGAGGGGCGTTATGAGAGGGTTATGAGGGGCGTTATGAGAGGGTTACGTGGTGTTATGAGAGGGTTATGAGGGGCGTTATGAGAGGGTTATGAGGGGCGTTATGAGGGGCGTTATGAGGGGCGTTATGAGAGGGTTATGAGGGGCGTTATGAGAGGGTTATGAGGGGCGTTATGAGAGGGTTATGAGGGGCGTTATGAGGGGCGTTATGAGGGGCGTTATGAGAGGGTTATGAGGGGCGTTATGAGAGGGTTATGAGGGGCGTTATGAGAGGGTTATGAGGGGCGTTATGAGAGGGTTATGAGGGGCGTTATGAGGGGCATGAAAGAGCCACACTATCAGCTCGAATGAGTACTCAAGTCAGCCAATGAGGAGAGATGGTGTGTCACAGAAAGACCAATCTACACCTAAAATCGTCCGTTGAAGTACGTGGGTGATCCCACTGTCAGCTGCTGGAGTACGTGGGAGATCCCACTGTCAGCTGCTGGAGTACGTGGGAGATCCCACTGTCAGCTGCTGGAGTACGTGGGAGATCCCACTGTCAGCTGCTGGAGTACGTGAGAGATCCCACTGTCAGCTGCTGGAGTACGTGGGAGATCCCACTGTCAGCTGCTGGAGTACGTGGGAGATCCCACTGTCAGCTGCTGGAGTACGTGGGAGATCCCACTGTCAGCTGCTGGAGAACGTGGGAGATCCCACTGTCAGCTGCTGGAGTACGTGAGAGATCCCACTGTCAGCTGCTGGAGTACGTGGGAGATCCCACTGTCAGCTGCTGGAGTACGTGGGAGATCCCACTGTCAGCTGCTGGAGTACGTGGGAGATCCCACTGTCAGCTGCTGGAGTACGTGGGAGATCCCACTGTCAGCTGCTGGAGTACGTGGGAGATCCCACTGTCAGCTGTTGGAGTACATGGGAGATCCCACTGTCAGCTGCTGGAGTACGTGGGAGATCCCACTGTCAGCTGCTGCCGTACGTAGGAGATCCCACTGTCAGCTGCTGGAGTACATGGGAGATCCCACTGTCAGCTGTTGGAGTACGTGGGAGATCCCACTGTCAGCTGCTGGAGTACGTGGGAGATCCCACTGTCAGCTGCTGCCGTACGTAGGAGATCCCACTGTCAGCTGCTGGAGTACATGGGAGATCCCACTGTCAGCTGCTGGAGTACGTGGGAGATCTCACTGTCAGCTGTTGGAGTACGTGGGAGATCCCACTGTCAGCTCCTGGAGTACGTGGGAGATCCCACTGTCAGCTGCTGGAGTACGTGGGAGATCCCACTGTCAGCTGCTGGAGTACGTGGGAGATCCCACTGTCAGCTGCTGGAGTACGTGGGAGATCCCACTGTCAGCTGTTGGAGTACGTGGGAGATCCCACTGTCAGCTGCTGGAGTACGTGGGAGATCCCACTGTCAGCTGCTGGAGTACGTGGGAGATCCCACTGTCAGCTGCTGGAGTACGTGAGAGATCCCACTGTCAGCTGCTGGAGTACGTGGGAGATCCCACTGTCAGCTGCTGGAGTACATGGGAGATCCCACTGTCAGCTGCTGGAGTACATGGGAGATCCCACTGTCAGCTGCTGGAGTACGTGGGAGATCCCACTGTCAGCTGCTGGAGTACATGGGAGATCCCACTGTCAGCTGCTGGAGTACATGGGAGATCCCACTGTCAGCTGCTGGAGTACATGGGAGATCCCACTGTCAGCTGCTGGAGTACATGGGAGATCCCACTGTCAGCTGCTGGAGTACGTGGGAGATCCCACTGTCAGTTGCTGGAGTACGTGGGAGATCCCACTCATCAGAGCCAAGACCTCCAAGTATTCAGTCTAACACAGTCGCTATACAAGGCAAGTTTAAACACAAAACATTATATATACACTATATAATATATACATTATATATACATTATATACACTAAGTGTGTATACCCGATCTAGTTTCCACCACAAGGTACACAACAACAGGTGTATACAGAGTGTATACAGGTGTATACAGAGTGTATACAGGTGTATACAGAGTGTATACAGGTGTATACAGAGTGTATACAGGTGTATACAGAGTGTATACAGGTGTATACAGCCTGCAGGGGTCCTCAATTTTTCCGACTGGCTATTCTCTTTCATTCCTTCACTTGGGATACGTCAATGCCATTAGAAATCTCTCACACAAATTTCCTAATCCCTTCCTCTTTTTTTATTGGTTAGCGCCTGTCTGCCATGTTGCAGAGGTCTGCCATGTTGCAGAGGTCTGCCATGTTGCAGAGGTCTGCCATGTTGCAGAGGTCTGCCATGTTGCAGAGGTCTGCCATGTTGCAGAGGTCTGCCATGTTGCAAAGGTCTGCCATGTTGCAGAGGTCTGCCATGTTGCAGAGGTCTGCCATGTTGCAAAGGTCTGCCATGTTGCAGAGGTCTGCCATGTTGCAGAGGTCTGCCATGTTGCAGATGTCTGCCATGTTGCAGATGTCTGCCATGTTGCAGAGGTCTGCCATGCTATGTCACAAGCCCTCTAAAGCGCCTTCATTAAGAAATCTTACGCAAAAGTTGTTCTTTTCATCTATAGAGGGAAAAAAATGACATTGCTCGGATCTTTGAAAAAACTTGAAAGGAAAATTTCAATTGGGGTTGTGACGGAGGTTGAGGAATTTGTCAGGTAATTTACGGAGCTAAACTTTTTGCTACTGCCTCTTGTGCCGTTGGCTCTATCTTCGCTGCCTCTTGTGCCGTTGGCTCTATCATCGCTGCCTCTTGTGCCGTTGGCTCTATCTTCGCTGCCTCTTGTGCCGTTGGCTCTATCTTCGCTGCCTCTTGTGCCGTTGGCTCTATCTTCGCTGCCTCTTGTGCCGTTGGCTCTATCATCGCTGCCTCTTGTGCCGTTGGCTCTATCATCGCTGCCTCTTGTGCCGTTGGCTCTATCATCGCTGCCTCTTGTGCCGTTTACTCTATCATCGCTGCCTCTTGTGCCGTTGGCTCTATCATCGCTGCCTCTTGTGCCGTTGGCTCTATCATCGCTGCCTCTTGTGCCGTTGGCTCTATCATCGCTGCCTCTTGTGCCGTTGGCTCTATCATCGCTGCCTCTTGTGCCGTTGGCTCTATCTTCGCTGCCTCTTGTGCCGTTGGCTCTATCATCGCTGCCTCTTGTGCCGTTGGCTCTATCATCGCTGCCTCTTGTGCCGTTGGCTCTATCATCGCTGCCTCTTGTGCCGTTGGCTCTATCATCGCTGCCTCTTGTGCCGTTGGCTCTATCATCGCTGCCTCTTGTGCCGTTGGCTCTATCATCACTGCCTCTTATCCCATTGGCTCTATCATCGCTGCCTCTTGTCCCGTTAGCTCTATCATCGCTGCCTCTTATCCCATTGGCTCTATCATCGCTGCCTCTTGTGCCGTTGGCTCTATCATTGCTGCCTCTTGTGCCGTTGGCTCTATCATTGCTGCCTCTTGTGCCGTTGGCTCTATCATCACTGCCTCTTATCCCATTGGCTCTATCATCGCTGCTTCTTGTCCCGTTAGCTCTATCATCGCTGCCTCTTGTCCCGTTAGCTCTATCTTTGCTGCCGCTTATCCCATTGACTCTATCATCGCTGCCTCTTGTGCCGTTGGCTCTATCATCACTGCCTCTTATCCCATTGGCTTTATCATCGCTGCCTCTTGTGCCGTTGGCTCTATCTTCGCTGCCTCTTGTGCCGTTGGCTCTATTTTCACTGCCTCTTGTCCCGTTAGCTCTATCATCGCTGCCTCTTGTGCCGTTGGCTCTATCTTCACTGCCTCTTGTGCCGTTGGCTCTATCTTCGCTGCCTCTTGTGCCGTTGGCTCTATCTTCGCTGCCTCTTGTGCCGTTGGCTCTACCATCTCTGCCTACTAGGCTCCAATCCCCAATCTTCTCCTCTGTCCACGCTAAAATAGGATGTAATCAATTTAGCGTCAGGTCACCGTTGTGATTCGCTATTCACTGTGTTGCTCTCATCCGCAATCCAATCCTTGTGACGAGTGCTTCCCTCCACACTCAATGACGTGGAGGCTTCCCTCTCTCAGTCTCTCTGGAGGCTTCCGTCTCTCCCAATCTCTCTCTGGATAGTTCCGTCTCTTTCAATCTCTCTCTGGATAGTTCCGTCTCTCTCAATCTCTCTCTGGAGAGTTCCGTCTCTCCCAATCTCTCTCTGGATAGTTCCGTCTCTTTCAATCTCTCTCTGGAGAGTTCCGTCTCTCCCAATCTCTCTCTGGAGAGTTCTGTCTCTCCTAATCTCTCTCTGGAGGGTTCCGTCTCTCCCAATCTCTCTCTGGAGGGTTCCGTCTCTCCCAATCTCTCTCTCTGGAAGGCTTCCGTCTCTCCCAATCTCTCTCTGGAGAGTTCCGTCTCTCCCAATCTCTCTCTGGAGAGTTCCGTCTCTCCCAATCTCTCTCTGGAGAGTTCCGTCTCTCCCAATCTCTCTCTGGAGAGTTCCGTCTCTCCCAATCTCTCTCTGGAGAGTTAATCCGTCTCTCCCAATCTCTCTCTGGAGAGTTCCGTCTCTCCCAATCTCTCTCTGGAGAGTTAATCCGTCTCTCCCAATCTCTCTCTGGAGAGTTAATCCGTCTCTCCCAATCTCTCTCTGGAGAGTTCCGTCTCTCCCAATCTCTCTCTGGAGAGTTCCGTCTCTCCCAATCTCTCTCTGGGAGGCTTTGTTCCTTTTCAATCTGGTAGTTTGTATTAGCCACGATGCGCCTGTGTTGGTCACCCCTCTCACCATGGTCCCCCTGCAAAGTTGAGCGAGACTAACCCCAATCATCAACCCTCCAATCAGATAGACATTATTATTTAGATTTGAATTGTGTACTATGGCTGAACCAATCGCAAATCTCGACGATTAGGCAACTATAGGTGTCAAATCTCACTTTAGATCTCCGAATCTTGCGTAAAGGTCTTGAATCCCACTTTACGCTCTTGAATCCCACTTTATGGTCTTGAATCCAAATTTACGCTCTTGAATCCCACTTTATGGTCTTGAATCCAAATTTACGCTCTTGAATCCCACTTTATGGTCTTGAATCCAAATTTACGCTCTTGAATCCCACTTTATGGTCTTGAATCCAAATTTACGCTCTTGAATCCCACTTTATGGTCTTGAATCCAAATTTACGCTCTTGAATCCCACTTTATGGTCTTGAATCCAAATTTACGCTCTTGAATCCCACTTTATGGTCTTGAATCCAAATTTACGCTCTTGAATCCCACTTTATGGTCTTGAATCCAAATTTACGCTCTTGAATCCCACTTTATGGTCTTGAATCCAAATTTACGCTCTTGAATCCCACTTTATGGTCTTGAATCCAAATTTACGCTCTTGAATCCCACTTTATGGTCTTGAATCCCACTTTATGGTCTTGACTCCCACTTTTATGCTCCTGAATCCCACTTTACGCTAACAGCTAACGCCACAGAAACGGGCCAAATGTGGCCGAACTCCCTTGGCGGCTGTGGCCGTCCCACAGAAGCCCGGCCCAGCTATTGCCCACTGCATTATCTAATATTGTCTACTGTATTATCTAATATTGCCTACTGTATTATCAGGTCTTGTTTGATGCTTCCGTTAAGAAACGACCATTAGATCATCAGCTTTTTTTCCCCCCCTGTATTAATTTGTAGTTACCGTCCACAGCGTCGTTAGTGGCTCTCTCTCGTTCACGGCTGGGAGGAACACGCAGCTCGGGTGATATTGGTCGTTAGCTTGTCACCTGGTAACGCCTAGCTATTAATACTGACTATTGATGTTTCGTTACTGCTCAGAGACACACTCTCACCCCTTGCCTGCTGTGGTACGTTAGCTGAGAGCAGCATCACTCCAATGGGCATGAGTGAGACATACTAGATCCCGTTTTAAAGAGATGAGCAATCAGCAGACCAGACGAAAGGGGGGTGCTGGTGGCTGAGTGGCCAGCACGCTGGATACGTAGTCCTGTGGTCCGGGGTTCGATTCCCGGCGCCGGCGGAAACAAAAATGGGCAGAGTTTCTTTTTACCCTGATGCCCCCCCCCCCTTGTTACCTAGCAGTAAATAGGTACCTGGGAGTTAGACAGCTGTTACGGGCTTCTTCCTGTGTGTGTGTGTGTGTTAAAGAAAAAAATAGTTAGCAGTTAGTAACATTTGTTTGATTGACTGTTGAGAGGCGGGCCGAAAGAAAAAAGCTCAACCCCCCGCAAGCACAACTAGGTGAATACAAGACTCGTTCTTTAAGCATGTGGAAAGACCGGAGGGACACGCCACACTCCTCTATTTAGGCATGTAAGAAACGAGAGAAGACCCTAGTCCACTGTTTAGGCAATGGAAAGTCTATACAAACACCCTAAAACACCCTTTTTAAATACGTACGACTTCACAGGAACACCCTACACTCCCTCTTTGAGCATGTCAGGAATCATAGGAATATTTTAGACCCTCTATTTAGACACGAGAGGATCTACAGGAGCATTTTAGCCTCTATTTAGTCACAAGAGGATCAACAGGAGCATTTTAGCCTCTATTTAGTCACAAGAGGAACTACAGGAACATTTTAGCCTCTATTTAGTCACAAGAGGAACTACAGGAGCATTTTAGCCTCTATTTAGTCACAAGAGGAACTACAGGAGCATTTTAGCCTCTATTTAGTCACAAGAGGAACTACAGGAGCATTTTAGCCTCTATTTAGTCACAAGAGGAACAACAGGAGCATTTTAGCCTCTATTTAGTCACAAGAGGAACTACAGGAACATTTTAGACTGTATTAGGTACAAGAGGAACCACTGGAAGACCCTAGTGTGAGTGTAATCACCATGAAGGTCGTATAACGTATGAATCTCTCGTTTCCTTATTTATATTTATTTAAACAACATAATTTACGTGAGCTGTGACAATTATTCCCACGTTCCTTTGGCAGCTTTAAAGTAAACAAACCCAGGTGATTATTGCTCATATTAAGACGTAGGAGGACCACTTAATCCAAACACCTTCTGCAGGCTCTTTAGATCAAAGGGACCCAATGCAGGTGGTCTTAGATCATCACTCTTCTCTTTTCACACTCTCTCTCTCTCTCTCTCTCTCTCTCTCTCTCTCTCTCTCTCTCTCCGCTTATCGTCCCCAGATTGATGTTCAAGGAGCAGACTTTCTCTTCTCTTGGCCTCCCTTACAGTGTGACCTGCCTTGGCCTGCCTTGGCCTGCCTTAAAGTGTGGCTTGTGTTGCCCTGCCTCACAGTGTGGCCTGTGTTGCCCTGCCTCACAGTGTGGCCTGTGTTGGCCTGCCTCACAGTGTGGCCTGCCTTGCCCTGCCTCACAGTGTTGTTGAAATTTCGCGTCGCGGATTCTCTTGGTATAAGAGAGTATCTGGGAAATGTTCTCTTTCGTTACATTTTGGTGATGGTTGATGGGGTTGGTGTAGTGTGGTGGTGGTGGTGGTGTTGTGGTCAGTGGAATTACAGTAATTGACAATGGTATTGTAGAAATGGTCATAGCACTGTAATAATGGTCAGGGATAACATAAATAGTGGTATAACAGTAAAGGTCAATAGTATCCTAATAATGGGCACTGATATCCCAGTAATGGGCATATGTACTACAATATGGCTAATGGGATTATAGTAATGGCCACTGGTATTGCAGTTATGGTGACCATTAGTTCCCTGTCCCACATCGTTCAACTGGATTTCTAGTTCAGTACCAAAGGGTCTATTAACTTTGTCTATCAACTAAACTTAGGTTCATCCCGGTAAGGAAGCTTAATCTAAACACATTATAAGAGAAAAATCAAGGGGGATATGATCACAACGTCCAAAATACTCAGAAATTCTGATGACGTTGAGATATATGGACGACAATACAGAGTTGGAAACACAAGTGATTCGGAGAAAAGCAAGGAAATACTTGCATTCAGTAAGAGAGTGGTAAGCAAATTACTGTCGCCTGAAGCAGAAGCAGCAGAAGCCACCTCACTACACAAAAATCAAAGCTAAGCTTGAAATGATTAAAATATCAGGAAGCAAAAAGATAACTATGTAGAGAAACATGGAGGCGGGGCCCAAGAGGCAGACTCTCTCCCTCCGTAGGTACAAGTAGACAAACACAGTTAATTAGTATTTGTCTACTTGTATCAAACAACCTCTCTAACATACACTCATATACACACACACACAACGGTATGTGCGGGACCAAACAGCCAAAGTTCAACCCATGCAAGCAAAACTAGGTGAGTACACACATACACACACACACACACACACACACACACCCACACACACACACACACCCACACCCACACACACACCCACACACACGCACACACACACATCACGCTAGTATGTACACACACACACACATATCACGCACATAAAAAGAGCCATTAAATGTCTTCAGTTTCACCAAATTATGTGCTCGGTGAGGTGCGGAAAGGGCAAGAGAGGAATGGGTAGGGATGGGGGCGAGGGAGGGAAGATGTGCGTGTTGATAGGGAAGAGGGAGGTGATGTGTAGAGAGTCGGAAAATGAAGAAGGTAAGGAATGGCCTGAGTCATTTAGATGATGGGTAAAGGAGGAAAATGAGTCATTCAGAAGGTAAGTAATGAGAGGGAAATAGAGTCCTCTAGGGTGTGGGTAAGTAAGGTAAATTTAATGAATGGGTAAGAAACACAGTTTCACCTTAAAATAGTTATTCGTCACATATTGCAAAATACATCAATAATACACCATTATCAAGATTCAACAGCACTTCAGATGTAAAATTTTCACTGATTCGCTTCAGCTACAAAATACAATTGAAGCCTTTAAACAGAGCCAAATTAACATGCAAGAGGAGCAGTCACTAGGGCGAAGCTCTGTATAGAGCTGTTTGTTCAGCATTATGGCCTGTGGGTGAATAGCCCAATCTAACAGGGGGTTGTAATGAGGGAGACAGGCTCTGAGCAGCTGAGGAAAAAACAGTGTTTTTCCCCCCTGGCTATAATAATACTTTAGTACCTTACTGATGGCCCTGGGCCATAGTGGTGAAGGATAGTAATGAGGGCCACTGTCACACAGCAGCTGAGGACAGAGGCTATCCCGGCTGTATTGATCATTATTGATCGCGAGGTCGAGGGCAACTACACGTGTGGCCCAGGAACACTACACCCAAAGCACAGGGGCCACTATACACACGACCCAAGGGGCGCTATGGTCAATTTGTTCCGCAGGACCACTACTTAAGGTTTGGATGCAAGCCTAACTCTTTGGGTTAGTCGAACCCAATTTTGCACCGAAATTGCTGTGAGGTATGTGCCAAATATCGGCGGGTTGGAGTTGTCACAATTAAAGAGAGAAAACCGTGGCATAGCCACATACTGACCACCACGATAGTTTTGGAAGGCCGTCGGCTCCTTTTTGGACAAATTGCCAAATTGGAACTTTTTTTTTTTATCTTGCAGCATTGTAAAATATCAAGCACTGATCTCAAGAATAATAATAAAAAACTCTACTCGCCATACTTTTCCCGTAACATCGAAAAGACATAACTTTTAACAGACGTCAACACCACTATGGGTTCAGCTCCAGGTCCCCTTACTCTCTCAGGCCCATGCCCAGAATAACCACCTGCCACCTACCGTCCTCCAGCGGGTGGACAGCCTGTGCATCTTTCAACTGTGAGCCTGAAGTCATGGTTTCTATTTTCTTGATTGCAGATGCTCAGGTTTTCAGTTGTGTGGGTGAGACGACACATGCTGGCGTTGTTGATCTTATAGTATAGCTTAATATGCTTCTTTGATAGAAGCTTCTTAGACTATAAGATCAACATTCTCTAAGTTTTCAATTTGGTTTTCATATATAATATATATTATATATATATATATATAACTGAAAACTCACACCCCAAAGTGACTCGAACCCATACTCCCAGGAGCAACGCAACTGGTATGTACAAGACGCCTTCCTCATTATCACCTCACTATGTCCGGTCGTGATGGTCAAGTGGATTAAGGCGTCTTGTACATACCAGTTGCGTTGCTCCTGGGAGTATGGGTTCGAGTCACTTCTGGGGTGTGAGTTTTCAGTTGCATATTGTCCTGGGGACCATTCAGGCTTGTTCGCATTTGTGTTCCTCACGTGTGCCCCAAAGAATGAGGTGATTTGGTAAAATGCTATGCCCAAGATTACTATCCGAGTGCCGGCGGTGGGGTGGTTCAAATAGCCTCGGCTATCACCTCATTATGTCCGGTATGATTGAAAGAGACAAAAATTGGTGGTCTTTCTCTATGTATCTTCAGCCATGTGCTACATCACTATGTATCATCATCCATGTGCTACATCACTATGTATCCTCAGTCATGTGCTACCTCACTATGTATCCTCAGTCATGTGCTACATCACTATGTATCCTCAGCCATGTGCTACATCACTATGTATCCTCAGTCATGTGCTACATCACTATGTATCCTCAGCCATGTGCTACATCACTATGTATCCTCAGTCATGTGCTACATCACTCTATGAGCAAATTATAAATCTCTCCAATCCTCCACCCTCAAAGACCACCACATATACTACCAATCATATTAATTGCACTCGCACACCCCTACCAGATCCATCCAAGCTCTATTTGATCCTGGGGAATTACCTGAACTTTATGGGTACTGCTCTCTCCTCTTCACAAAGATGTATCGCAAATCGGGTCCCCTCTCAAGAGCTTGTTTCTCGACCGCCTTAAATTCCATCAGATAAATTCAGATTTGAATAAACCCACAAGGGACGTGACGAGGGTTCGAACCTACGTCTGAGAAGATCCCCGAGAGGACCATGTCGTTGCTCAGTCGATTAAGGCAGCGTCTGGGATCCTCTTGGATGTAGGTTCGAACCCTCATCAAGGGCCTTGTGGGCTTGTTCATTTGATGCATCATGCTATTGTGATTTCTGTGTGTAAATTCAGACTTCCTAAAATGACTTGAAGGATATATGCCCATCGTCAACTACAGCAAATTCACTCAATATATTATACTTCAAGCTGCAAATTGAAGTACATTTTTCCAGATAAATTGTAAGATTCAATAGTTATTGGTAACTGGTGGCCAAATTTAAAAATTTTGAAAATATTATTTTTGTCTTGCAGCATTGTAAAACTTTAAGCACTGATCTCAAGAATAATGATGAAAAACTCTACTCGCAATACTTTTCCCGTAACATCGGGAAAGTGGTATTGACCATATACAGATTAGTTAAATAATCTTTTATTTATCCTTCTCTCTCTCTTTCATTCCTCTCTTCTCCCTTTACTTCTCTCCTATATTTCTTGTATATTTTATAGTCATCGTGCATGAATTAAACATTAAAAACATATTAAGAGGAAAAGCATATGATTGCTATTCATCGTTCATGTTCATGGAGAAGCAGGAACGGAGGGAAGGAACGGTGACCAACCACTTGAACCATTGGGGATCGAACATCGACTCTGCAGGAAGCGAGGTCGATGCTGTCTCTACAAGCATAAGGGAGGGATTACAGTTAAGATATATATATATATATATATATATATATATATATATATATATATATATATATATATATATATATATATATATATATATATAGGCTTCCTGTCCCCGACAAAGCCAATTAACTATAGTGCCCAACCACTCGGACTATCGGGATTCGAACGATGACCGGCAAAAGATTAATTAGTAGCTGTACCGTCCAGGGTTAAGTAAAATAATTATCAAGAGAGAGCTGTGAACCAGTCCAACTACTACACAACAGCCCTTCGATCAGGCCAAGCAGTTACAAACATCTTAAGATCTTCACTTACATAACAAGGAAGCAAGACACTTCCCTATTAGCCGAAAATTTGGTCCACTGAACCTTGTCTTAATGCAAACTACCTTTACCCAGAACGGCTAATTAGCATACAGGTGACTCATCTTGAGGAAGTATTCAGAGTTAAAAGAGATACTTTAGTCTGCTTCAAAGAAAAGCGTAAAATGTTTCATTCATTATCTTTACAATGAATTCTTTCTATTTGATCTTGTCCCTTTATTGTTAATACAAACTTTAGCAAAGTAAGATTCTTGCAAGATTAATTACATCTTTTTTACAAATTTATTCCTTTTGTGCTGCTTGAAAATATTAATATAAACTTTGCTTCCTGCGAGATGAGGAACGTAATACCTGAGGTCGCAGGGGAAGGGGCCCAAGAACCACAACTCAACAGTAGTCGAGTCACACTACGGAAAACAACGCTAAAAAAAAAAACAATTACCCCTTCCAAGCTTAAAAAAAAATCCATTTCTAGTATCTTTTTTTCCTAGTTATAAGTGCTTCACGAAACAAATATTTAGAGTCGTGGAGAATATTTTATTGTCGTGGTCACCAGGACGCGGTTACAGAGAGCTGGATTATACACAAGAACACACACCCTGGAACACAGAGTGGTCGCTTCTCAAGGGGGAAGTCTATATGAATGACATTAATCAACCACCTTTCAGTTACAGCCCCGCTCCTGTGGGAGGTAAGTCCACTACGGGCTCACCATAGCCCGTGGTACTTGCCCCGCTCCTGTGGGAGGTAAGTCCACTACGGGCTCACCATAGCCCGTGGTACTTGCCCCGCTCCTGTGGCAGGTAAGTCCACTACGGGCTCACCATAGCCCGTGGTACTTACCCCGCTCCTGTGAGAGGTAAGTCCACTACGGGCTCACCATAGCCCGTGGTACTTGCCCTGCTCCTGTGACAGGTAAGTCCACTACGGGCTCACCATAGCCCGTGGTACTTGCCCTGCTCCTGTGACAGGTAAGTCCACTACGGGCTCACCATAGCCCGTGGTACTTACCCCGCTCCTATGAGAGGTAAGTCCACTACGGGCTCACCATAGCCCGTGCTACTTGCCCCGCTCCTGTGCCAGGTAAGTCCACTACGGGCTCACCATAGCCCGTGGTACTTACCCCGCTCCTGTGACAGGTAAGTCCACTACGGGCTCACCATAGCCCGTGGTACTTGCCCTGCTCCTGTGCCAGGTAAGTCCACTATGAGCTCACCATAGCCCGTGGTACTTGCCCCGCTCCTGTGGGAGGTAAGTCCACTACGGGCTCACCATAGCCCGTGCTACTTGCCCCGCTCCTGTGCCAGGTAAGTCCACTACGGGCTCACAATAGCCCGTGCAACTTGCCCCGCTCCTGTGCCAGGTAAGTCCACTACGGGCTCACCATAGCCCGTGTTACTTGCCCCGCTCCTGTGCCAGGTAAGTCCACTACTGGCTCACCATAGCCCGTGGTACTTGCCCCGCTCCTGTGGCAGGTAAGTCCACTACGGGCTCACCATAGCCCGTGGTACTTGCCCCGCTCCTGTGCCAGGTAAGTCCACTACTGGCTCACCATAGCCCGTGGTACTTGCCCCGCTCCTGTGCCAGGTAAGTCCACTACTGGCTCACCATAGCCCGTGGTACTTACCCCGCTCCTGTGGGAGGTAAGTCCACTACGGGCTCACCATAGCCCGTGGTACTTGCCCCGCTCCTGTGGGAGGTAAGTCCACTACTGGCTCACCATAGCCCGTGGTACTTGCCCCGCTCCTGTGGGAGGTAAGTCCACTACGGGCTCACCATAGCCCGTGGTACTTGCCCCGCTCCTGTGCCAGGTAAGTCCACTACGGGCTCACCATAGCCCGTGGTACTTGCCCCGCTCCTGTGCCAGGTAAGTCCACTACTGGCTCACCATAGCCCGTGGTACTTGCCCCGCTCCTGTGGGAGGTAAGTCCACTACGGGCTCACCATAGCCCGTGTTACTTGCCCCGCTCCTGTGGGAGGTAAGTCCACTACTGGCTCACCATAGCCCGTGGTACTTGCCCCGCTCCTGTGGCAGGTAAGTCCACTACGGGCTCACCATAGCCCGTGCTACTTGCCCCGCTCCTGTGGCAGGTAAGTCCACTACGGGCTCACCATAGCCCGTGCTACTTGCCCCGCTCCTGTGCCAGGTAAGTCCACTACGGGCTCACCATAGCCCGTGCTACTTTATACGTTTTGTTCCCAGTAGCTGAATCTACAACAACAATCTTCACTAATTTTCGTACTATTACTGCTCTTCTCCTCTCCTCTCCGGGACCCCGGATATCTCCCACTCCACCAACTCTCTCTTCCCTGGTGCTCTGGAGTGGAGGAAACTGGGTTATCTTGGGTTATCTTGCTGCATTTTCATTGGTCGGCTGGGGCAGTAGGTGGAGGGCAACCTGGCAGCTCTGTCTCACTGTTATAGATGATATGACGTGTCTACAGTAAGTGTCAGCTGGCTGTTGATAGTTTAAATGTTTGACATGTAGTCCTTCGGCTGTGTTATTATCCTCGTATCTGTTGATTATTTGGGCGTTGCGGGTCAAGATATTTCTGGTGTTGATCTTGTGTAGACATGATGGGATCTTCGATAGAGACTTGTTGTAGGGGGTAGTGTAGCCTAAGCTACTCTATCCCCTTTGAGATGTATTTTTATCTTGTCTCAATAAACATATTTGAACTTGAACTTGAACTTGAGACTTGTTGTTTGTGTATCATTATTTGCCCTAAAAAAGATATGTCGTCCTGCCTTTATATTGAGATCATTTGGGGCTCATGGTATAAAAGCAGGAGTGGAAAATCATAGACAATATTTCTTTCTTTCTAGTAGTTCCGTTTGGTGTTAGGAGAGTTCTTCATGAGTAAGCTGATGGTCATCTAGCTTTTGCAGTATATGGTAAGTTATATATTGCGTTGAGAGTTGGTAAGGCTCACGTTTCTATTGATTGCGTAGTTAAGTAATCTTTCCTCTGTTTGGTGGGCTGTTGAAAATTGAATTTAGCAGAGTTTTATAGGCGTGGCAGGTCCCATAGCGTTGATCAGAGGCAGCAAAGTTGACCTCGGCGCCACCAGCACTTCTCTTGTACAGCTCAGGGCTGTACACTGGCTGTCAGGCCATAATATTATTGACCTGTCAGGTCAATAATATCGGCACAAGCACATATAATTTACCCTTAACTTACATTAATTCTTTTCGAAACTGTTATATCTACTTAAAGGCACTTACCTTCACTCTCCATCTCGCAAGTGAAGCTATTAACACGGAACGTCGATTAAAAATTCCTTAAGCTGTAGCAAGTTATCAGTGTCAATATAGTTGTTATCTATATCAAAGCAGATGTTTTCGATATCAACGCAGATGTAATCTATTCAATGCCCAAGTTATCCATGTCAATTCCGTCGTTATGCACATCAATACACATGTTATCGACATAAATGAAGACATTATCCATATCAATCCAGATGTTATCCATTCAATGCAGGTGTTATCAAATATCAGTGCAGGTGTTATCCATGACATGAATGTTTATGCAGATGTTGCCGCCATGTTAATTCAGACGCAACATATGTTAAAGTAGAGTTCATGAATGTTGGAACAATTACCTAGAGTTTCCATATGCAAAAACATCAGAAACAAAACTTGTTTACAAAATTCTGAAGCGGTTGACGTTCTCTCTAAAACTCCAGCAATAAATTGCTCAACAATTTCGATGTATTTTTTCGAGTTGTGAAAATTCTGAATTCCGTTTACACTCGGCAATATATATTCTGATTTTTTTTTATATAAATATTTTTTAATGTTTAAATTATAGCAAAATAAGTCATTTGAATTGAATTAAAATAAGATATGTATTTGTATTTTTCTAATGGAACGTAACGAAATATAGTTGTGTAATAATATTTGAAAGTATATTAAATAAAGATATTAATATCAAACTATTGTTTTGGGCTAAAGGGGGGAGGGCCAAAAGGACATCAGTAAATAGTGAGGAGGGAAATAGGTAAAGGGGGAGGGGAAAGGGAGGGGTGGGGAGGCAGGGTGAAAGAGAGTTGTCAATGAAAGAGAGAGAGAGAGAGAGAGAGAGAGAGAGAGAGAGAGAGAGAGAGAGAGAGAGAGAGAGAGAGAGAGAGAGAGAGAGAGAGAGAGAGAGAGAGAGAGAGACAGAGAGAGAGAGAGAGAGAGAGAGAGAGAGAGAGAGAGAGAGAGAGAGAGAGAGAGAGAGAGAGAGACAGAGAGAGAGAGAGAGAGAGAGAGAGAGAGAGAGAGAGATAGAGAGAGAGAGAGAGAGAGAGAGAGAGAGAGAGAGAGAGAGAGAGAGAGAGAGAGAGAGAGAGAGAGAGAGACAGAGAGAGAGAGAGAGAGAGGACAGAGAGAGAGAGAGAGAGAGAGAGAGAGAGAGAGAGAGAGAGAGAGAGAGAGAGAGAGGAGAGAGAGAGAGAGAGAGAGAGAGAGAGAGAGAGAGTGTGTGTGTATATATGCAACTTGTATTTATTATTTGTTTCTATAGGGTCAAGCTGCTAGCTCTTGGACCCCGCCTTTCTAACCGTCGGTTATCTAATGTACAGAGTAGCTGTTTTTCTTTCTCATATGCAATACATATATTTCTTTCTCACACACACAGACACACACACACACACAAACACACACACAAACACACAGACACACACACACACATACACACACACACACACACACACACACACACACACACAGAGAGGAAACTCAGGAAACTCCGTTTAACTCAGGAAAGTGTAAAATAATGAAATTAGGCGAAGGGAGCAGGAGGCTGAACACAAGGTACCATCTGGGAGGTTAAATCCTGCAAGAGTCAAATAGAGAGAAAGGTCTGGGGGTTGATATCACACCGAACCTGTCCCCAGAGGCCCACATCAAAAGGATATAATCAGCGGCATATGCTAGATTGGCCAACATAAGAACTGTCTTTATAAACTTGTGTAAGGAATCGTTCAGGACCTTGTATACCACTTATGTCAGACCAATCCTAGAGTATGCAGCTCCAGCCTGGAGTCTATACCTAGTTAAACACAAGACAAAGTTAGAGAAGATTCAGAGGTATGCTACCAGACTAGTCCCAGAACTGAGCGACAAAGGGACACAGGTGGAAACTTAGTACCCAAATGAGCCACAGAGACATTAGACAGAATTTTTTCAGTGTCAGAGTAATTAGCAGATGGAATGCATTAAATAGTGATGTGGTGGAGGCTGACTCTATACACAGTTTCAATTGTAGATTTAATAGAGCTCAATAGGCTCAGGAATCTGTACACCTGTTGACTGACGGTCGAGAGATGAGAGCAAAGAGCCAAAGCTCAATCCCCGCAAGCACAATTAGGTGAGTACACACACACACATCTCTAGGGTGCTTGGTGAACAGAGGCATCAGATGAGACTTTGCTTATTTGTCTCTGCCTTTGCCTCTCGGCCTGGAACCGAACTCGGGGCCGTGGACTGAGAATCCCAAACACTGTCCGTTCGACCAACGCTCGCGTGTGTTTGTGTGTTTTTATGTTTGTATATATATATATATATATATATATATATATATATATATATATATATATATATATATATATATATATATATATATATATATATATATATATATATATATATATGTGTGTGTGTATATGTGTGCAACTGGCAGTTAACATTGCAGATATCAACTCTAAAATATTCACTAAACCTCAACTATAAACATTTTTGTTCGTACTTGTCCTCAGGAGTAACGGAAAAACAACTACAGTGTGTTTCACTTGACAAAAACAAAACAAAAACAAAAATAGAAACTTGGAAATCATCTTTTGTTCGAAAATATTTCTTTGTGGCAAAGCAGTGAGCGAGTTTATTTCGAACTCCAGCAAATAACCCGATCGGATTACTGAAACCCTTTGAAGCGAGTTGAAGATTTTTAATTGGCCAAATGAAGATGTAAACATAAATCTTAAATAAATATATAAATATATATATATGTATATATATATATATATATATATATATATATATATATATATATATATATATATATAAATAATATATATATATATATATATATATATATATATATATATATATATATATATATATATATATATATATATATGTCGTACCTAGTAGCCAGAACGCACTTCTCAGCCTACTATGCAAGGCCCGATTTGCCTAATAAGCCAAGTTTTCCTGAATTAATATATTTTCTCTAATTTTTTTCTTATGAAATGATAAAGCTACCCATTTCATTATGCTTGAGGTCAATTTTTTTTTATTGGAGTTAAAATTAACGTAGATATATGACCGAACCTAACCAACCCTACCTAACCTAACCTAACCTAACCTATCTTTATAGGTTAGGTTAGGTTAGGTAGCCGAAAAAGTTAGGTTAGGTTAGGTAGGTTAGGTAGTCGAAAAACAATTAATTCATGAAAACTTGGCTTATTAGGGAAATCGGGCCTTGCATAGCAGGCTGAGAAGTGCGTTCTGGCTACTAGGTACGACATATATATATATATATATATATATATATATATATATATATATATATATATATATATATATATATATATATATATATATATATATATATGCAACAATGATCACAAAAAATCACATTTTTGGTGGTCAGGTGATCTGCCCAGGCGGATATAAAGGTCTGATCAGCAATCTTATCCTCATTCTACTTTGCTCTGATGAAGGCGAATTAGCCGAAAACGCGTTAAGCATTTTCTATTTTTCATATGTGGTTATTCTGCATACTTGGATCAGTGTTTTTGTGATCATTGTTGCATACATGGATACCACGCGCCAATTTCTTCACTTCTCCTCTCTCTACCCTGCTCTTAAACCTTTTGTTTCTAATTTTCGTTCTGCTTTAGTGAAATCCTATACGTTAAAAATCCGTCTTCATTTCTTAGAAAATGTCTCAGTGAACAAGTGCTTCCCCGTTCCCTATCCTCCAACAGTGTGCTGAAATTAGCTGACCGACCGTTTGATGAAATTTCCCGCTTAGTGCTTGGTAAAAATATTGATTTGCTTAAATTAGAAGTACGGGAATGTTTTAAGGTGTTGAACAGCCGTAAGTATTCATTTTCTCAAGCTGTACCCTTGGAATGGAATCGCCCGATGATGGATTATTGTTACACCGCTATGAGATCTGCCTGCACGAATGTAAGTACGAAGCTTGATTCAAAATTAAATAGGCTCATTCAACAAAGTGATTGGAATAAACATGCCAACACTGACTTTGTTATTAATCTCTCTAGTAAACAACTTGATAATGATACGATGACTGCTCTTGGTTACGGTCTGAGTTTCTCCATATCAAATAGAGATGTGAATTATGCAAATATTGCCAAAAGTTTTTGCAATTTGGAGAAATCTAGTGAGATTTCATCTGATGACATCAATATTTGCAAGGGAATGGTGTACGGCTCTTTACTTAAGGGTACTGTGCCTAATTGTCCAGAGAGGTTTATGCGAGCGTTCAAAACCCTCAAAAAGATAACTCTCTACATATCACTAAAGCTGATAAATCCAATGCTGTTGTCATCATGGACAAAGAAGACTATGTCCAAAAAATGAACCAGTTATTGGAGGACAGAGACACTTACTTACCTGTTAATAGTGACCCTATTGAAAGAGTTATTGCTCATTTCAACAAACTCTTAAAACCGTGCTCAAGAAAGATAAGGAGTTGATTCCTAAGTTTTTAAGTTGTTCCCCTTCTCTCCCATATCTATATGGGCTTATTAAAACACACAAACCGAATAATCCTGCAAGACCTATTATTAGTTCTGTTGGATCTGTGGCATATAGACTTTCCAAATGGCTTGTCCAAGTCTTGTCTCCAGTAGTAGGTTCCATATCCAACTCACACATAACAAACAACTTGGACTTGGTTAACAAGTTGTCTAGTTTGAAATTAAATTATGATTTTAAACTTGTGAGTTTTGATGTGACGGCTCTGTTCACTAGGGTTCCTGTTGATGATCTGTTGTCATTCTTACGGGATCTACTCCCAAGGTATAATTTAACTTTGCCTACTAACACCATTATTGAACTTATAAAATTGTGCATTAAAGATAATTATTTCAGCTTTAATGATTCATTTTATAAACAAACATTTGGCATGGCGATGGGTAATCCCCTCTCCCCTGTTTTGAGCAATCTGTACATGGAATGTTTCGAAACAAATATCCTTCCCAGGATTTTACCCTCAAATTTGCTTTGGTACAGGTACGTTGACGATATTTTGTGCCTGTGGCCGGTTAATCATGACGAAACTGATTTTCTCAATCAAATCAATTCGCTGGTTCCGTCAATTAAATTCACAATTGAGAACGAAGTGAATGGTGTTCTGCCTTTTTTAGACATCATGATTCATAGAATTGGTAGAAGTTTCAAATTCAATGTGTATAGGAAACCTACCAATGTGTGCTCGTATGTACATTTCTATTCAAATCATCATGTTCAGGTCAAGCGGGCAGTTTTTTCTGGTATGTTTCTCAGAGCACTGAGAGTTTGTAGTCCGGAATTTTTCGATGAAGAAATAGCAAATATATTTGAAATTGGGAAGAAGTTAAAATACCCAAAATCGATCTTGGATCTTGCGTTTGGTCAAGCAAAAAGGACTTTCTACAAACAGACTACTAAGTCGAAACCAGAACTGAAAAATTCGTTGGTTTTACCATATTCTGAGGGTCTAGTAAATCTTGCCCCAGCCCTGAAGAACCTTAATATTAATCTAGTGTTCAAAAATGATAATACAGTTAAGTCCATGTTAATTAAGAACTCGCCCTCGTCTGTAGCAGGTTGTGTGTACTCCATCCCTTGTAATGAGTGTGCATGTGTTTACATCGGCCAGACAGGTAAAACTCTTTCCTCGCGTTTAAAACAGCATTCATACGCTATTCGTACAGCCCAGCAATCCAGTGCATTGTATTTACATTCCAGTTTATGTAATCATTCTATCGACTTCACAGGGGCAAAATGTATTGTTAAAAGTAAGGATTTTGTTGAACGAAACGTGATCGAGTCTGCCCTGATCAAACATTGTAACAACAGCCTTAATGTGAGCCCCGGTATGTACAAGTTGGATCCCTATTTAAGCCTCAATATAGCACGTCAAAACAATATAGCAATCATTTAAACACGTATGGCACTTGGAGATATTAATAGGAGCTGCCTTGTATGGGCCAATAGGCCTTCTGCAGTTACCTTCTTTCTTATAATTCCTTTCCTCCACTTATTTTTGGTGGTCAGGTGATCTGCCCAGGCGGATATAAAGGTCTGATCAGCAATCTTATCCTCATTCTACTTTGCTCTGATGAAGGCGAATTAGCCGAAAACGCGTTAAGCATTTTCTATTTTTCATATGTGGTTATTCTGCATATATATATATATATATATATATATATATATATATATATATATATATATATATATATATATATATATATATATATATATATATATATATATATATATAAAATTGCTGAAATGCTATTAAATGATGATTTTAAATGTATTTTTATTCACTGTATTGATTTCACGTTATTTATGATCGTTAGTTTACCCAATCACTTGGGTCTGGACGGTAGAGTGACGGTCTGGCTTCATGCAGGTCGGAGTTCAATCTCCGACTGTCCACCAAGTGTTTGGCCACCATTCCTTCCCCCCGTCCCATCTCAAATCTTTATCCTGATCCCTTCCAAGTGCTATATTCGTAAAAATGTATTGACGGTAATTTCACACTTTTAAAACAAATATTCATTTTATTAATCCCATGCAGTAAGGGCATACAACCTCTTCCCTTCATACACATGCATACCTCCTACCTAACATGCACATACAAATAAATACATACATGTTCATACACAGCCACACATTATTCTAAATTTTAAAATTAGATATGATAAGGAAATAGACTTTAAAAAGTCATTACTTTATTAAAACATTATTAAAATTTAATTTATTTAAGAAATAGTCATTACTTTAGAAAACTGGCGGCTGGAAAGTTCGATCCTGCAAGCACTAATAGGAGAGTTTAAAAAGGAGAGCACACACACACACTCACATAAGCACAAATCAGGCCTCACAGGCCTACTAGAAGTCTATGACCAGGCAACAACACTTAAGGCAAGAAAAATGAAGGACATACTGCATATTTTGCGATTTCCGGAAAGCCTTTGACACAGTACCACATAAGAGACTAGTGCACAAGCTGGAGATGCTGGCAGGAATAAAAGTAAAGATACTCCAGTAGCTAAGGGAGTACCTAAGCAATTGAAGCCAGCGGGTTACACTCTCATCTTCAACTCTCCGTCTTATCTCTAGTTTATCGGCTTCTCTTCTTTCTCCTCCTTTTTCTTCATTTATTCTAACCTCCATTGTTCTTAATATAGTTCACGACACAAACAAATCCTCAAGATTGCATATACTTGATGCAATCAATTTTAATATATTTTCGGCCAGAAAATACCTTCAACTCCAATATGTACCCAATATAAATAGTGTAAGACTTACAAACTCCTCCAAATAAACAAAATCCCCGATAGCCAACAGGGGTATACGATAGCCAACAGGGGTGTACGATAGCCAACAGGGGTGTACGATAGCCAACATGGGTGTACGATAGCCAACAGGGGTGTACGATAGCCAACAGGGGTGTACGATAGCCAAGAAAGAGAGAGCTCTTGGCTATCTCATACAAATGAAAACTCTCAGTCATCTGGTAAACTATAGTTAGTGTTTCAAAATATAAGTATACAATGTGTATGTTTTCTGCACCATTAAATAACAATATGATGGATCCACGAAATAAATCTTGGGGCACTGGAAACGGATCGAACCTGCAGCCCACAGATTTTTACACCTTTTTTTCCCTGCAAGAGGGGAAACTATGTATTATCACTGTCATGGTATTGGCCTAGAATACCAATTCAATTTCCTGCCCATGTCCTGAGGGAAATACGAAATGAGGTGGTGGGGGAAACTGGGGAAAGAGGGGGGGAATTGTGGGGAAAAAGAGGGCAAAGACTGAACGAGTGAGGGAGAGAGTGATAGACTGATGGAGAGAGGACGGGAGGGAGGAGGCTGATGGATTGATGGAGAGGGTAGAGTGAGAGACGAGATTTGAGAGGCTGGGAGAGTGAGGGAGTAGGGAGAGTGAGGGAGTAGGGAGAGTGAGGGAGTAGGGAGAGTGAGGGAGAAGGGAGAGTGAGGGAGAAGGGAGAGTGAGGGAGAAGGGAGAGTGAGAAGAGACCTACAAGCACTGCTACAGGCTCTCTTTGCAACATCTTCAAGTTTCCACCAACGTTTTCCATTCCGTTTATCGCCACCTTCTGCGATTCTTCCTATTTCTAGTAAGAAGATTAACCCGAGAAAAAGGAGACTAGGGAGAGAGAGCCTTCTTTACTCTACACCTGAGAGAGTAGGTGTGGCTTAGACAGGCTACAGGAAGTAGATGTGGGTAGACAGGGTTAGCTACTTTCTCATGTACTCTCTATGCCACTCTCCTTAAATTCACTTCCAGTCTCTCTCTCTCTCTCTCTCTCTCTCTCTCTCTCTCTCTCTCTCTCTCTCTCTCTCTCTCTCTCTCTCTCTCTTTCTCTCAGCCTCCCCATACCCTAATGTTACCCATACTTCCCCCTCCCTCTCCCTTGCCTTTTTACCCACCTCACTTTCCCTACCCCATTTACCTCAAGGACACGCCAAGGAAAGGGCCGGGTACTCAAGACCAACACTGATAGGCTCAGTAGGGGATGTATTAGTGTTATTTATGGTCAGGTGAGGATAGCCAGGTGAGGATAGCCAGGTGAGGATAGCCAGGTGAGGATAGCCAGGTGAGGATAACCAGGTGATGTTGGAAGGGTAATATGGAGCTGAGGATATCTTCCTCTTGAGCCCATGAGCCCTCATCTTCTTGCTCTGCTAACCAGCTGTTCAAGCCAATAAGACTTCTATATTATTATGATTTTCTTCAATAATCAGACCTAGCTGTAATAAGGTATACAACTCTCTCTCTCTCTCTCTTTTCACCATTAGAGAAAGATCAGCAGAAATGGGCTATTTATCCTGATGATAATATGACACCATTTCATTTTCAGGGGGACACCACCCCATTAACGAAGGGAGGCATTATTCTATTAATAGGGGGGACGCATCATACTATTAATAAGGAGACATTATTCCATTAACAGGGGACAAAATCCTCTTTATCTGGTGGACATCATCCCATTAAATGGAGGGACATCAACCCATTAACAGGGAATTGCCATTCAGTTAACAAGGGGATATTATTCCAGTAACAAGGGGGGATATCATCCCATTAATTGAGTGGACATCATCTAATAAAAAGGGGGACACCATCCCATAAATAGGACCCCATCCCAGTAAAAGGGGGGGGGGGGGGTAGGTCACTATCCCATCCAGTGAATATTCTCAATCACCGAGCAATCAGCATACCTCCAATGGCCTTGTCAGCTTTGTTTATGAAAGCAATTTAACAGTAATTAATAAACAAGGAGAACGAAGCAGTTAGACAAATTATGTCACAAATCAGTCTGAATTCACGCGATACATTTTGACAAAAATCATTCCATGCTCCTCTTACGTTATGGTCTAATTGACACGTTTCAATGAGTTACGTTCAATAACGTTCAAGAAAGGACTTGGGAGTCCCAATTGGATTACTGCCTAGAGGATCGAGTGTGTACTCACCTGATTGTACTTGCGGAGGTTGAGCTCCGGCTCTTTGGTCCCGCCTTTCAACTGTTTATCAACTGGTGTACAGGTTCCTGAGCCTATTGGGCTCAGTCATATCTACAGTTGAAGCTGTGTATTGACTCTGTCGCAACCACATCACTGCCTAATGCATTCTTCTAAAGTGTGAGGTACAGGGAACGAAACGACCCGAGGGGCATATGGTTCAAGGTACGAAGTGACCTCAGATTATGGTACAGGGTACGAGACGTCTCAAATATATGGTACAGGGTAGGGTTTGTGAGGATCAAAATTGGCAGAGAAGCAAAGAATTCTGTATTTTTTGTAATTCTCTGATCGAGGTGTGTGTGTGTGTGTGTGTGTGTGTGTGTGTGTGTGTGTGTGTGTGTGTGTGTGTTTGTGTGTGTGTGTAAGTGTGTGTGTGTGTGTGTGTGTGTGTGTGTGTGTGTGTGTGTGTGTGTGTGTGTGTGTGTGTGTGTGTGTGTGTGTGTGTGTGTAAGTGTGTGTGTGTGTGTGTGTGTGTGTGTGTGTGTGTGTGTGTGTGTGTGTGTGTGTGTGTGTGTGTGTGTGTGTGTGTGTGTGTAAGTGTGTGTGTGTGTGTGTGTGTGTGTGTGTGTGTGTGTGTAAGTGTGTGTGTGTGTGTGTGTGTGTGTGTATGTGTGTTCCAATTTGCTCAGCACAGAATTTATTACAGGATTTACAAGAGATTTTGTAAATACAACATTTACAGTTAGTAAGTAAATTTGCAATCAAAAATGTTTTGAATTTTGTGTCCTGAATCCCCATAGATGCATGACGCAAACGACTTGCAAACGTTTTACGTAAACGACATTTAAATGCTTTTCATAAACGACATTTAAACGTTTTTCGTAAACGACATTTAAACGTTTTTTTGTAAACGACATTTAAACGTTTTTCATAAACAAACATTTAAACGTTTTCGTAAACGACATTTAAACGTTTCTCATAAACGACATTTAAACGTTTTTCGTAAACGACATTTAAACGTTTCTCATAAACAACATTTAAACGTTTCTCATAAACGACATTTAAAACGTTTCTCATAAACGACATTTAAACGTTTCTTATAAACGACATTTAAACGTTTCTCATAAACGACATTTAAACGTTTTTCGTAAACGACATTTAGGTGATTGATTCGTACATCAAGACGTCAGACGTCATCATCTCTGGTACTTAATCAGAGCCAAATCATGAAACGAACAGGTCATTTTTTAAATCAGTGGAAAGCGCCAAGCCATTCCGACTATATAGCCCTGGGAAGGGATCAGGATAAGGATTTGGGATGGGACGGGGAGAAGGATTGGTGCCCAACCACTCGGTGGACGGTCGGGGATTGAAACGCCGACCTGTATGGAGCGAGACCGTCGCTCTACCGTCCAGCCCAAGTGGTTGAGTAAAAGAAGCAAGAGATGCCAGAAACTTTGATTTGCATTGTTGCTAAATTATTGTGTAATTTACCAGGTTTTCATTTTCAAGTTTACCTCTCAGGGTAAACTGAGGGGGTTATCTCTACCACTTGGACATAGACGGTATAGAGAAAGTCTCGACGCTTCTTGCAGGTCGGCGTTCAATCCCCGACCGTCCACCAAGTGGTTGGGTACCATTCCTTTCCCGTCCCATCCCAAATCCTCATATCATATCCAATTAGCATATCATATATGCTAATTAACCGTAATGTCTCAAAACCTTCTCCCGGTGATTATCTTATGCATTCTTATTCATTCATTCTTCATTCATTAAATCATTCTGCATTATGATTTCTATATGAATTCTACATTAAAAGAAATTATTAGTAACATGAGAGATCTCCACAAATTTAGTTTTAATCGTTTTTAACATAGATATGATAACCAATTTATTTAAAAGACCGAATAATGTAAGGTTTAGAGCCCTGTTTATATAATAATAATAATAATAATAATAATCTTTATTTAGGTAAGGTACATACATAAAGAGATTTACAAAGTTTGTTGGCTTTATAGATAGAGCTAGTACATACAATGCCTAAAGCTATATGACTAAGAGATTATCAATGCTCCAGCGCCTAGGAAACTTTGGTGAGTTTGTTGAAAATTAAATAAACTAATTTATCGTAACATTTATTAAAGCTGATTATAAAACCAGGTAATTTTCAGGAGAACGTGCCAAGACAGAGGACAACGTCTCATTAGCACGAGTCGCCATCCCATTAACAGGGGGGTTACCATCCCATTAACAGAGAGGACACCATCCCATTAAGAGAGAGAGAGGACACCTTCCCAACCTCATTAAAGATTTTTTTTTTTAAACTCAGGCAAAAGGAAAAAAGCCAATTTATATTTTTCTCCTGATTTTGTATAATTGCCTTCATTAATTGGTTGGATTTTGGACTACTAAAAACTACACATAAGATGGTGTAGGATTTTTCCTATATGCCGTATATTTATAGTGATATTTATAGACAAAACATATATTTTTAAAGCTTTTAGAAATGCTACGACTCTTTTCAACTCATTTTTGCTGAGATAACTATATCTCAAGGATGCTTTTCCCTTACTAGATAAAATTCATACTAGATAAAATTCTTACTAGATAAAATTCTTACTAGGTAAAATTCTTACTAGATAAAATTCTTACTAGATAAAATTCTTACTAGGTAAAATTCTTACTAGATAAAATTCTTACTAGATAAAATTCTTACTAGATAAAATTCTTACTAGATAAAATTCTTACTAGATAAAATTCTTACTAGATAAAATTCTTCAACTCAGTGTATAATTTTTATGCCGCCTCTGCGTTAGTAGTCCATTCAGAGCCTTAGTAAAGCATTCTCATCCCCTCAACAACCTTATCGAGTTAAAAACCAAAAAGACAAATGAAATAATGGAGTTTAATCTAGTTTTTAAGAGACGTTGGACTCCGTAATCCATATTTCCTGCTCTACTAACTTTTCCCCAAGACGGTAAACATACAGATTCCATCAGAGGGTAATTACATTTCGGCTACCGGCCTCCTCCTCCTCCTTCCCAGATTCCTGTGGCAGTCTTGAGAGTCTCTGTGTGGGATACGGGACTGGGACATCCCAGGGACGTGTAATGGAATGGAAAATAGCAAGAGGTGCTAAGTCAAAATGACTATACACCACATGGCTGGGATATGAGGACAAGGAGCTGGGATATGAGGACAAGGAGCTGGGATATGAGGACACGGAGCTGAGATATGAGGACAAAGAGCTGGGATATGAGGACAAGAAGCTGGGGATATGAGGACAAGAAGCTGGGGATATGAGGACAAGGAGCTGGGATATGAGGACAAGGAGCTGAGATATGAGGACAAAGAGCTGGGATATGAGGACAAGGAGCTGGGATATGAGGACAAGAAGCTGGGGATATGAGGACAAGGAGCTGGGATATGAGGACAAGGAGCTGAGATATGAGGACAAAGAGCTGGGATATGAGGACAAGGAGCTGGGATATGAGGACTAGGAGCTGGGATATGAGGACAAGAAGCTTGGATATGAGGACAAGAAGCTGGGGATATGAGGACAAGGAGCTGGAATATCAGGACAATTTACATCCAGGTCTTCAATCACAGCTGTGTGCATGTGGAGGGGTCGTGGGGGTTGGGGGTTGGGGGGGGGAGAAGAACAGGTAGAGAACGATGCCAAGCTTGACCCCACTTTAACTAGGATTCGAACCCAGGTCCTCTCCATTGATCCTTGCTTCCCACCTGCGTGACGTGGCTCCTGCGGCAGCCTACATAACCTGGTAGATAAGAGCCACAAATGTGCCCTGTTAGATGAGGGGGCTCACCAATCTACCGAGGTAGATAAGGGCCACCAACATGACCTGGACCGAGAGAGCGTCGAACGCCACAAGTGAGCTGATGAGGCCCTGTACGCCACCAGAGTTCCTAGCAGAACATCAATGAAGCGGCAGAAAGAGTTTCAGTTTCTCCTTCAAGTTTCAAGCAGGAAACTTTCTAACGTGAAACAAGAGACCTTGTTGAACGTAGCACCTCTTGCTAGCCTAGCACCTCTTGCTAGCCTAGCATCTCTTGCTTGCCTAGCACCTCTTGCTAGCCTAGCACCTCTTGCTAGCCTAGCACCTCTTGCTAGCGTAGCACCTCTTGCTTGCCTAGCACCTCTTGCTAGCCTAGCACCTCTTGCTAGCGTAGCACCTCTTGCTTGCCTAGCACCTCTTGCTAGCCTAGCACCTCTTGCTAGCCTAGCACCTCTTGCTAGCGTAGCACCTCTTGCTAGCCTAGCACCTCTTGCTTGCCTAGCACCTCTTGCTAGCCAAGCACCTCTTGCTAGCCTAGCACCTCTTGCTAGCCAAGCACCTCTTGCTAGCCTAGCACCTCTTGCTAGCCTAGCACCTCTTGCTAGCGTAGCACCTCTTGCTAGCGTAGCACCTCTTGCTAGCCTAGCACCTCTTGCTTGCCTAGCACCTCTTGCTTGCCTAGCACCTCTTGCTAGCCTAGCACCTCTTGCTAGCCTAGCACCTCTTGCTAGCGTAGCACCTCTTGCTTGCCTAGCACCTCTTGCTAGCCTAGCACCTCTTGCTTGCCTAGCACCTCTTGCTTGCCTAGCACCTCTTGCTAGCCTAGCACCTCTTGCTAGCCTAGCACCTCTTGCTAGCGTAGCACCTCTTGCTAGCGTAGCACCTCTTGCTAGCGTAGCACCTCTTGCTTGCCTAGCACCTCTTGCTAGCCTAGCACCTCTTGCTTGCCTAGCACCTCTTGCTAGCCTAGCACCTCTTGCTAGCCAAGCACCTCTTGCTAGCGTAGCACCTCTTGCTAGCGTAGCACCTCTTGCTAGCGTAGCATCTCTTGCTTGCCTAGCACCTCTTGCTAGCCTAGCACCTCTTGCTTGCCTAGCACCTCTTGCTAGCCTAGCACCTCTTGCTTGCCTAGCACCTCTTGCTAGCCTAGCACCTCTTGCTAACCTTGTTGAACCTAGTTCCTTTTCTCTACAGTAGCAATAAACCGCTATGTTTCCCCCAACAGCGCCCTTCTAATTAGCTTAGCATGTAATTAACAATTATTAATTGGTTGGGGGTGTTTGGGATGCTGTTAATTAAGGGGATGTCATAACACGTTATTATTGCCTTTGTATTAACAACTTTTGATGACATTTGTACCGGAAATTGATCGGTGGCAACTGATGTGTGATTGATTGATTGAGAGAGAGTGAGAGAGAGAGAGAGAGAGAGAGAGAGAGAGAGAGAGAGAGAGAGAGAGAGAGAGAGAGAGAGAGAGAGGAGAGAGAGAGAGAGAGAGAGGGAGAGAGACAGAGACAGAGACAGAGAGAGAGAGAGACAGAGAGAGAGAGAGAGAGAGAGGGAGAGGGAGAGAGAGAGAGAGAGAGAGAGAGAGAGAGAGAGAGAGAGAGAGAGAGAGAGAGAGAGAGAGAGAGAGAGAGAGAGAGAGAGAGGGAAAGTTGTAGGAAAAGCAAAGTAAATGCGTTCTTACACATCATAATATTCCTCTTTCTCACCCTCACAAGCCATCACCTCCTACACCACTTGGAGTATCGGGGGATCGAACACCGACCATGCAAAGAAGCGAGACAGGCATCGTACCAATCAATCCAAAACGCTCTCGAAGAAGGAACAAGTAGCCGAACTGGACCCATGGCCGTAGCGAAGAGAAAAAAACCCACCATAACAATAAACAAAACACTGAGGTCATCCAATGGGATGTAACCGACATCTAGTTTCTCCAACCACATGCACAACCAACTAGACCATGATGAGCTCATCATTTTCTCGCAGATACATCAGGTTATTTTGATTTCACTGGACACTTTAAGAACGTTGTAGCGAGAGGTGTACATCGAAGTAGACTGAGATATTTCCTTAGAACTCCACGAAGAAAACAACAGGGCTGGTCAAAGTTTTATTGAAATAGGAGAGAAAGAAAGTTTTCCAGGATATATATATATATATATATATATATATATATATATATATATATATATATATATATATATATATATATATATATATATATATATTCGACAAAATACCGAGAACTCAAGACAATTGGTTGAATTATAGTGAAGGATTGAAAGACTAATTTACAAAGTGCAAGATTCAGGCAGTGTCGGATTGTGAGGAGCAGCCCTGGGGCCAGTGAACCAAGACACCAACCCCATTTCAGTGATTCTTAGTCACTAAAACTCTTAGAAACTCTTAGAAAAACTCTTAGAAAAAGCAAATGTTATTTTGACGTAGTTATAATGGTGTAAAACAGTGAACGGACACAGTTATAACGTTCTAAAAACGTTAAACGAACATAGTTAAAACATTGTAAAAATGTTAAACGAACGAAGTTACGTACTTGTTTCCAAGGTGTCTTGACAGGTGCGTGAATACTTCAATTATCCCATACATGAATGATACACGTTGAAACCTACCTCATGTCCGAGGCCTCACAAGAGAGACACATTGACACCAACAGACCAAATGGTAGAGAATAAAACCAACGAAAACATATGAGAGAGAGAGAGAGAGAGAGAGAGAGAGAGAGAGAGAGAGAGAGAGAGAGAGAGAGAGAGAGAGAGAGAGAGAGAGAGAGAGAGAGAGAGAGAGAGAGGGGTAGGGGCAGGAGGTGGGAGCAAACAAGGCAGTTTGATCGATATAGAGTCATTACCCCATGGAAATCAAACTCTTTAAAATCCATCATTTCTCCAAACTATCTCACACGGGCAGCAGGGAGATGAGGAGAGGAGGTTGAAGGAGAGCTCTGCAGCACGGGCCTCGCTCCTAGCAGGGTCGGCGTTCAATCCCCGATGGTCCAAGGGACGGTTTGAGAATCCATTTTAGTATATATATGATTTAACATAGGTCCTTCAATTCGGGCCTAAAATGGCCGGTTAGTGGGGATGGAGAAGTGTTAGAGGGAACCCTCCAAGTGTTAGTGGGGCTGGAGAAGTGTGAGAGGGAATCCTCCAAGTGTTAGTGGAGCTGGAGAAGTGTGAGAGGGAACCCTCCAAGTGTTAGTGGGGCTGGAGAAGTGTTAGAGGGAACCCTCCAAGTGTTAGTGGGGCTGGAGAAGTGTGAGAGGGAACCCTCCAAGTGTTAGTGGGGCTGGAGAAGTGTTAGAGGGAACCCTCCAAGTGTTAGTGGGGCTGGAGAAGTGTTAGAGGGAACCCTCCAATTGCTAGTGGGGCTGGAGAAGTGTTAGAGGGAACCCTCCAAGTGTTAGTGGGGCTGGAGAAGTGTTAGAGGGAACCCTCCAAGTGTTAGTGGGGCTGGAGAAGTGTTAGAGGGAACCCTCCAATTGCTAGTGGGGCTGGAGAAGTGTTAGAGGGAACCCTCCAAGTGTTAGTGGGGCTGGAGAAGTGTTAGAGGGAACCCTCCAAGTGCTAGTGGGGCTGGAGAAGTGTTAGAGGGAACCCTCCAAGTGTTAGTGGGGCTGGAGAAGTGTTAGAGGGAACCCTCCAAGTGTTAGTGGGGCTGGAGAAGTGTTAGAGGGAACCCTCCAAGTGCTAGTGGGGCTGGAGAAGTGTTAGAGGGAACCCTCCAAGTGTTAGTGGGGCTGGAGAAGTGTTAGAGGGAACCCTCCAAGTGTTAGTGGGGCTGGAGAAGTGTTAGAGGGAACCCTCCAAGTGTTAGTGGGGCTGGAGAAGTGTTAGAGGGAACCCTCCAAGTGTTAGTGGGGATGGAGAAGTGTTAGAGGGAGCTCTCCAAGTGTTAGTGGGGCTGGAGAAGTGTGAGAGGGAACCCTCCAAGTGTTAGTGGGGATGGAGAAGTGTTAGAGGGAGCTCTCCAAGTGTTAGTGGGGCTGGAGAAGTGTGAGAGGGAACCCTCCAAGTGTTAGTGGGGCTGGAGAAGTGTTAGAGGGAACCCTCCAAGTGTTAGTGGGGCTGGGAGAAGTGTTAGAGGGAACCCTCCAAGTGTTAGTGGGGATGGAGAAGTGTTAGAGGAGCAGGAGAATTGAGGAGATTGATGGTCAGGGAAGAAACAAGAGGACTAACAGATGGTAATGAAGGGCTGAGTGAAGGGCTGAGTGAAGGGCTGAGTGAAGGGCTGAGTGAAGGGCTGTGTGAAGGGCTGAGTGAAGGGCTGAGTGAAGGGCTGAGTGAAGGGCTGTGTGAAGGGCTGAGAGAAGGGCTGAGTTAAGGGCTGAGTGAAGGGCCGTGAGAAGGGCTGAGTGAAGGGCTGAGTGAAGGGCCGTGAGAAGGGCTAAGTGAAAGGGGGGTGGGGGAGAAGGGGCCGGGGAGGGAGAGTGGCTATGAGTGGGGGGGGGGGGAATGAGAGAGGGACTCAAAGTGAAAGAGAGCGGAAAGAGTGAAGGCACCTGGAGAGCTTGAGAAAGATGACTTAGAAAGTGAATCATGATCTCTCTGGTGATGGTCTGATAGTGAGACATTTTCTCTCCTATGGGACGAAGTGATGATTTAGGATGGGACGGGGGAAGGCATGGTGCCCCAACCACTTGGTGGACGGTCGGGGATTGAACGCCGACCTGCATGACGCGAGACCGTCGTTCTACCGTCCAGGCCAAGTGGAAGGGCTAAGGTAGGAGTAGACTGGTAATTGAACGTCAAGAGTGGGGTACAGTCACAGGTAAGTAAGGTAAGTGAGGTAAGTGAGGTAAGTAAGGTAAGTGAGGTAAGTGAGGTAAGCGGGACAGGGGAGTAAAGACGGGTTAGGGCAGGTGGTAAATAAGAAAACACTAGTTATTTATAGCTAGGCGTCATAGTACGGTCCGAGGATGTTGCCTCTGCCAGAATACCCACCCCCATGCCCAGCCAGCACACCCCCATGCCCAGCCAGCACACCCCCATGCCCATGCCCAGCACACCCCCATGCCCAGCCAGCACACCCCCATGCCCAGCCAGCACACCCCCATGCCCAGCCAGCACACCCCCATGCCCAGCCAGCACACCCCCATGCCCAGCCAGCACACCCCCATGCCCAGCCAGCACTACCCCCATGCCCAGCCAGCACCACCCCCATGCCCAGCCAGCACCACCCCCATGCCCAGCCAGCACACCCCCATGCCCAGCCAGCACTACCCCCATGCCCAGCCAGCACCACCCCCATGCCCAGCCAGCACACCCCCATGCCCAGCCAGCACCACCCCCATGCCCAGCCAGCACCACCCCCATGCCCAGCCAGCACACCCCCATGCCCAGCCAGCACCACCCCCATGCCCAGCCAGCACCACCCCCATGCCCAGCCAGCCCCACCCCCATGCCCAGCCAGCCCCACCCCCCATGCCCAGCCAGCACCACCCCCCATGCCCAGCCAGCACCACCCCCATGCCCAGCCAGCCCCACCCCCATGCCCAGCCACCCCCACGCCCCATCCCCAGCCAGCCCCACCCCCATGCCCAGCCAGCACCACCCCCATGCCCAGCCAGCACCCCCCCATGCCCAGCCAGCCCCACCCCCATGCCCAGCCAGCACACCCCCATGCCCAGCCAGCACCACCCCCATGCCCAGCCAGCACCACCCCCATGCCCAGCCACCCCCACCCCCATGCCCAGCCAGCCCCACCCCCATGTGCCCAGCCAGCACACCCCCATGCCCAGCCAGCCCCACCCCCATGCCCAGCCAGCACCACCCCCATGCCCAGCCAGCACACCCCATGCCCAGCCAGCACCACCCCCATGCCCAGCCAGCACACCCCCATGCCCAGCTAGCCCCACCCCCATGCCCAGCCAGCACCACCCCCATGCCCAGCCACCCCCCACCCCATGCCCAGCCAGCCCCACCCCCATGCCCAGCCAGCACACCCCATGCCCAGCCAGCACCACCCCCATGCCCAGCCAGCACACCCCCATGCCCAGCTAGCCCCACCCCCATGCCCAGCCAGCACCACCCCCATGCCCAGCCACCCCCACCCCCATGCCCAGCCAGCCCCACCCCCATGCCCAGCCAGCCCACCCCCATGCCCAGCCAGCACTACCCCCATGCCCAGCCAGCCCCACCCCCATGCCCAGCCACCCCCACCCCATCCCCAGCCAGCCCCACCCCCATGCCCAGCCAGCACCACCCACATGCCCAGCCACCCCCACCCCCCATGCCCAGCCAGCCCCACCCCCATGCCCAGCTAGCCCACCCCCATGCCCAGCCAGCACCACCCCCATGCCCAGCCAGCACCACCCCCATGCCCAGCCAGCACACACCCATGCCCAGCCAGCACCACCCCCATGCCCAGCCAGCACACCCCCATGCCCAGCCAGCACACCCCCATGCCCAGCCAGCACCACCCCAATGCCCAGCCAGCACACCCCCATGCCCACCCAACACCACCCCTATGCCCAGCCAGCCCACCCCCATGCCCAGCCAGCACCACCCCCATGCCCAGACACCCCCATCCATACACCTTGTCAGCCTAACCTTTTTCTAGATCAACCCATTTATATACTTGATCTCATACTGACGAAGAGTCAACCAACTTTGATACCAATTTAGCTCACCGGCGTATCAGGATACCTTATCCTAGCCAGGATACCCTATCCTAGCCAGGATACCCTATCCTAGCTAATGACAAGTAAACATATCCAATGCCTGCTCAGTCCCATCAAAAGCCAACCCAGCCTATCCTCATTATGAAGCACACTCATGATTCTGGTAACTCATAAACAGTTCATGAGTGTAGAATGTGGGTGACACCTACTTTATCCATATATGTTGCAGGGACATGGATAATTGAACTCAATCAACCTATCCCCAAACTGGAATGCAGGAAATACAGTAATTAGCACACAGTGGCAAGGAAACTCATAACATATTAGCACACAGTAATATGTGTGGTAATATGTTATGTACAACCGTCACTATACAACCAATAATTAGTAGATAGGGGTTGCCCACCCACTAAAAGTAACACCACATTTAATTCACCTAAAACAAGAATTCACAGTCACTTCACGATAACAACAATCCAAGATAACCTAGTGTTCATAATGAACACGAGAAGTAAAGATAACTAAACAACACATTACAGATAATTCCCATAATCCACATTGCTCGAAGGAGGGGGGGGGGGGAGGGGGGAGGGGAAAGAGAGGAAGGGGGGTCGAATCGACGGATAAAACTCACATCGTACACAAGACGATTCGACAACGGATAACCTGACCTAACTTTACCTGACCTAACCTAACCTAACCTAACCTAACGTAATCTGAACAACCTAAATGATCCCCAATCGTCGACTTGCTGTCCACGTCGAGGCTACTAGAGAGATAGTGGCCTACAGGTAAATTCAGGTAAAAAGTACGAAACTTACTTAATGTATATCTATTGCTTGGTCCTGAATACTATCTTAAGGTTATCTTGAGATGATTTCGGGGGCTTAGCGTTCCCGCGGCCCGGTCCTCGACCAGGGCTCCTTTTTGTTACACCTCCCCTCCCCCCCCCCAGGAAGCAGCCCGTAGCAGCTGTCTAACTCCCAGGTACCTATTTACTGCTAGGTAACAGGGGGCATCAGGGTGAAAGAAACATTTTGCCCATATGTCTCCGCCTTCACCGGGGATCGAACCCGAAACCTCAGGACTACGAATCCGAAGCGCTGTCCACCCAGCTGTCAGGCACCTAGCATCTTCCATAAACAACTTATCAATACCGGAAAGGCGAATTTAAAATTTTATTTCTAGGCTGTTTTTTTTAATTTAAATAATCATGAGTGATGTCTTAGTGATATATATTTTGCAAGACACATATTACATAACATATTAGATGTAATTATATATTTCTTGAGTTGTATTTGCATGTTGGCTAAGTTGGTCACTTTCTGTGACTTAAACTGGGGACAAAATATGGCTGAAAGGTTAAAGTTTAGAGGTCAACGAGACTCACTGGAGTCCAACTGGGAGCTCACTTACCAGGCTCGTTCTGGGAACTCAGTGAGGCAAGTGAGCTCAAGCTGTGGGGCTCAGTTTGCTAACTCTTAATGCTCACTAGCGCTCAGGCATTCCGCTTTCATCCAACCCTTTACCCCACACACTTTCTTGAGCCCAAAACTTCAACTAA
>NC_091175.1:18627694-18634550 GCF_040958095.1 Procambarus clarkii
TGGGAACTCTGGCTCCTGGGAACTCTGGCCCCTGGGAACTCTGGCCCCTGGGAACTCTGGCCCCTGGGAACCTTGGCCCCTGGGAACTCTGGCCCCTGGGAACTCTGGCCCCTGGGAACTCTGGCCCCTGGGAACCTTGGCCCCTGGGAACCTTGGCCCCTGGGAACTCTGGCCCCTGGGAACTCTGGCCCCCTACACCATGTGGAGTCCTGTGCGTGGGAGGGTGTCGTGGAGAGGTAAAGGAAGGTGGTGTTTTCCCACAGCAGAAGCAAGAGAGGCGTCCAAACTCTCTCGTTGCTTATTTTGCCCCTTTATAAACTCCTAGGCAATCTCCCGTCCCTAGTAATAATAGGATTTTCACATGGTAACCTGCATGTCTGTTTTTTTTAACGAAATAAAAAGCGTTAGCAAAATATTTAAGTCATACCAAATTATATATCTATATCCAGTGGTTCCGATACCTCTCAAGTGATGTACTGTTATCGCAGTGTAAGTATTGAGTTCTTGCAAACGTCTAAGGAGTTATTTACCAGGAAATAAGAGATTCGAACACTATTAGAAGGCTGAAGTGACGGTGGACACGAGATTAGGCCTCATGTTCGCTTTCATTGTGTGTTCGTGTGTACGAAATTGTCCTGTGTAGCGACTCACGGAGCGCGAATTCGTGGGGGGACAAAAAATGTGGTCCTTTGTATAATTTATTTTTTAATAAAAATAAGCTAGAGGGGCGTTGATGGAATATTTCATGTAATATTCATGAGATAAAAATGATATTCATGTAAGGTTCAAGTAATATTTCATTTGTTATTTGCAGTTAATAACAAGGTTTATATATATATATATATATATATAATATATATATATATATATATTATATATATATATATATATATATATATATATATATATATATAATCGTAGAAAGGCAAAGTGAGCAACTTTTTTTCTCGGTATTTCCGTTTCATTCTTACTCATGTTATTCTCCTTTCTTCCTCCTTCTCATTCTTCACCTTTCCACCTCACATTTCTTCTCTTATTTCAGGCTGATTGATAATTGACCTGGCACCGTAACAACGAGGTCCTTGGTGACCTCATGACCTTACAGAAGCTAAGATACGGGTCATAAATTCTTATCCAGCGCCTCAGTAAAACTGATATCGCGTCAGCCAGAGGCTTGAGGGCCACACAGGATTATCCTTGCTAGGAAAGGAGCGAACGATTAACACGTTACTACTCTAAGCTTTCTGTTAGGTGTACCATCTACGTTCAACTGATCAACAGAAAGAATCAAATCGGAGGGGACCACTCTCTCTGGCCGAGTAAATCTTCAGAATATTTCCCAATCAGAGGATATCACATTATTGGGTCGTCTGCGATTTATTTTCCAGATGTGGGATACCGCAAGCTACCCACAATAGCTCTCTCTGTGTTGTTTGTGAATATAACAACATCCCCCCTACCCCCCCCTTCCACCCTGAAATCCCTCCCTTCCCACCCCTCCTATACCCCCCATTCCATCACCTCAATCCACCAAAGGGGGCGCTGTAAGTGGAGCCCCTTAACGAGGCTTCACTCATATGGCTATGTAATGCCTTGTAATGAAGCAATTAGCTCTGATGAGGACACACTGAAGCCGCAGCCACTACACATAAGCTGCACACATGGGCACGCGCGGCGAGGGGGGGGGGATACATGAAACGTCTTGGAATACATGGGAAATCAATGTATTCATACGATACGATATCTTGGACGCGAGTGAGAGATAGATGTCACGTTATCACTGATGTTATAAGATACAGGGTAGCACACACCCATATTGGTTTGGATACATGGGTGACTCTCTAGTTAATATAGATACATGAAACACTTGGATACATAGAGGCTCTAGAATAATGGTACTAGAGCATATTAGAAGGCCACGAAACGTGGTTGAAATATTTTAAGAACATGGCATTGTATACATAGAATTTATACATGGATGGGCGATGATATACAAGAGAAACAAACTATTCACGAGAGACAACATACACATGAGAAGAATCACAACACAGAGTATTCCTGATACGTATACGAGACGTAATAATAACAGGAATGAAGGAAGTGAAGGAATACAGAATGAAGTAGAATATACACTCAGGTGAGGTCATGTGAAATTACTAGTAATACATACATACAATTGTTTATGTATTGTACGTATACAAATATACATAAATGTTCGTTTTACACATACAATCCAACAATTCCTCGTATCATACAAAAGCAATTGCATGATACAAATCTAAACAATTACATACAATCAAACAATTACTCGCATCACCCACATACAAACACACAATTACTGGCATCATACACAATAACAAATAATCACTCGCATTACAATCACGCAAACAAACAATTGTTGGTATTACTCATATCCACACAATCATATTACAAACAGGTTCACATTCGCTCGTATGACACTGACACACAAATATACAAATATACATTTCTTTACAAATGTCAGTGTATGATTAAATATTCGTCAGGTGTATTTAATTCCTCTACCCAGTCTAATATCTACCTTCACCCAGTCTAATATCTACCTCCACCCAATCTAATATCTACCTCCACCCAGTCTAATATCTACTTCCACGTACCCAGTCTAATATCTACTTCCACGTACCCAGTCTAATATCTTCCTGCATCCAGTCTAATATCTACCTCCATCTGCACTTTATCCCCTCCATCCAGTTTTTTATCTACATTCGCCCAGTCTTTATCTTTCTCTGTGCCATCTTTGCCTTTCTCCACCAAAGTCTTTATCGCCTTCGTGATTAATCTTCCTTTTATGACTCAAGCATTTCTCATTCTCTGGAGGCCAGCTTCGTCATTTCTCATTCTCTGGAGGCCAGCTTCGTCATTTCTCATTCTCTGGAGGCCAGCTTCGTCATTTCTCATTCTCTGGAGGCCAGCTTCGTCATTTCTCATTCTATGGAGGCCAGCTTCGTCATTTCTCATTCTCTGGAGGTCAGCTTCGTCATTTCTCATTCTCTGGAGGTTAACCTCGTCATTTTCCATTCTCTGGGAGGTCAATGTGACATTTCTCATTCTCTGGAGAATGAGATTTTGAAAACACTCTCTCATTTTCTCCCTATCTCTCTCTTTTCTCATTCTTATTCTCTTCGTGACTCACCTTGAAAGTCTATTTAATTACAGATCTGGTAATTGAAACCAAAGATGTTAATTAGCTCTTTGATTGTCTCAAGTGAGCTAAGCTCATGATCTTAAGGAGTTTCCTGCAGTTATTTTGGGTATTGTGTCATGGGATATAGGGAACTATCAGGAGAAAGCGCCAAGCTATTACGACTAAATAGCACTGGGAAGGGGTCAGGATAAAAATTGGGGATGAGATGGGGGGAAGGAATGGTGCCCAACCACTTGGTGGATGGTCGGGGATTGAACGCCGACCTGCATGAAGAACGGTGTTAGAATGATGGACAGCTGCTTGATTGATTTTCCATTGTATATATATATATATATATATATATATATATAGATATATATATATATATAATATATATATATATATATATATATATATATATATACATACACTCAGCTGTTGCCTAATAACTAAACAATTATTATTTATGCAAAAACATTAAAACTACGAGAAATACAAATCTAAGGAATTCATGAACTACTTTAATAAATTCAATACAAACTATAAGACATTATAAAGTAGTGATAAGACACAGATCCGGAAACCTCAGGACTGGGGTTCGAATCTTGCCTAAAACGGAACATGAGTGCAATTCGGTTTGATACCATTTTCAACCATGAATCCCCGTACCCACTGGCTTTAAAAATGGACAGATAAAATGGTGGGATACACCTGTCATTCTCTTAATGTTTCTGTATAAGACTACTTGACGTCACCAAGAAACTGACTCGGACTAATATCCTTACTGCAGGCAAATTACCATCAGTAGACTCACCACCATGGTGAGTCTACTTCACCATGGTAGTGGTAACACCACCACCACCATGGTGAGTCTACTTCACCATGGTAGTGGTAACACCACCACCACCATGGTGAGTCTACTTCACCATGGTAGTGGTAACACCACCACCACCATGGTGAGTCTACTTCACCATGGTAGTGGTAACCACCACCACCACCATGGTGAGTCTACTTCACCATGGTGGTGGTAACACCACCACCACCATGGACTAATAGGTCCTTGGTGGTGGAGGGACCCCCACTTGCCCAAGTCCCGGGTATAGCTACCATGGTATCGTCAAGTCCCGGGTATAGCTACCATGGTATCGTCAAGTCCCGGGTATAGCTACCATGGTATTGTTATGAAAACATAATTTCCAATTACAGCCAATTTATGACCGATATAGTTTTTTGAACAATTTTCGGAGATCAGTGTTTAATGTTTTACTATATGCCAATAAAACAATTTTTTTTATTTCGTTTTATATTTTAAAGCTCCAGCAGATTTCAGAATCACCAGGAGGATCACAGTGTTTCCTTATAACACAGTGGTCTATATGGCACAGTGTTCACTATAGCACAGTGTTCACTATGGCACAGTGTTCACTATGGCACAGTGTTCACTATGGCACAGTGTTCATTATGGCACAGTGTTCACTATGGCACAGTGTTCACTATGGCACAGTGTTCACTATGGCACAGTGTTCACTATAGCACAGTGTTCACTATGGCACAGTGTTCACTATGGCACAGTGTTCACTATGGCACAGTGTTCACTATAGCACAGTGTTCACTATGGCACAGTGTTCACTATAGCACAGTGTTCACTATACCACAGTGTTCACTATGGCACAGTGTTCACTATGGCACAGTGTTCACTATGGCACAGTGTTCACTATACCACAGTGTTCACTATAGCACAGTGTTCACTATGGCACAGTGTTCACTATAGCACAGTGTTCACTATACCACAGTGTTCACTATACCACAGTGTTCACTATGGCACAGTGTTCACTATAGCACAGTGTTCACTATGGCACAGTGTTCACTATACCACAGTGTTCACTATAGCACAGTGTTCACTATGGCACAGTGTTCACTATAGCACAGTGTCACTATAGCACAGTGTTCACTATAGCACAGTGTTCACTATGGCACAGTATTTCCTTTTAAAATTTATATGTGGCGACCCCAACCCACCCATATTTAACACGCATACCACAGCATCCTAAAATTGTTGGAGGCTAGCCCTAGGCATCTGATGTCCAACCTTGAGCAGACAAATTATAGCTCTAGGGGTAAGTGCTGTCATTAGCCCGAGTGGTAAGTGGTATATGTAGAACTACATGGATTAAATTATAGCTTTGAGTATGGAATTAAGTGACAGTTGTGGTTATAGAAAAATAAAATGCTATTATAACTCTCTCTCTCTCTCTCTCTCTCTCCCTCTCTCTCTCTCTCTCTCTCTCTCTCTCTCTCTCTCCTCTCTCTCACAGCTGTTACCACAGCCAGAGGAGGTTTAGAAAGTTTCCCAAGGAATTAATGACCCGTGGTTGACTGCCATTCGACGCTTGCAGTAAAAATGAAAGGAAAAAATTAACACGTTGCTACCATTTTCCCTCTCATTCCCCCCTCTCATTCCCCCCTCTCTCTCCCCTCCCTTTACTCTGCCTTTTCTCACTGCCTTGCTTTCCTTTCTCTACCTCCCTTCCTCCCTCGCTCCCTTTCCCCTCCCTACCTCCCTCCCTACCTCCTTCCATCTCTATTGCCTCAATACTTGGCATTCCCTTTAGTGCGTTTCGTACCCTTTCACCCTTTCTCTTTCTTCCTGTGATCTCACTCTTTGCTTTCCTAATTCCTTCCTTCGATCCTTCCTTCCTTCCTCACAATAAGAAACATGACACACACACACACACAACACACACACACACACACACACACACACACACACACACACACACACACACACACACTCTCTCTCTCTCTCTCACACTGAAACACACAACACGGGCCTGTCGGCCGAGTGGACAGCGCTTGGGTCCATTAGAACATATGCTGTATATCTCTATGTCCTCCTAGTGGCTAGTGTGGATCTCTATAGTTATCGTGCGTTTGGTCTCATGTTTGGCTTCTCTTTACCTGTTTGAACCTCGTATTTCCACCTGTGATCGTTTGTTTACCTTTCACATTATACCTGCTTAAGTAACTGCTTAAGTAGCTTAAGTATACCTGCTTAAGTAACTGCTTAAGTAGCTTAAGTATACCTGCTTAAGTAACTGCTTAAGTAGCTTAAGTATACCTGCTTAAGTAACTGCTTAAGTAGCTTAAGTATACCTGCTTAAGTAACTGCTTAAGTAGCTTAAGTATACCTGCTTAAGTAACACAAATGTGTAATAATTACAAATTCACTGACTGCAGAACTAAAGCATACTGATTAGCTAAATATGATTAGCTAAGCACTTGCGCAAAAACGTTTCGAGAAAAGCAAAATCGCCCAACGTAAATGCATAATTTTTTTATATTCGAAGTAACACGAATCTTATTTATAAATCTTTCCCACAGGTTAACTCTTACCTATTTGAGATAGGCAAAGACAGGGAGGGAGTCACTCTTCCCCCCTAAGGTAGGAAGTCACTTTTCTCCCTAAGGGAGGGAGTCACTCTGCCCCCTAAAGGGAGGGAGAAGGGAAACTGGGTTGGGAGGAAGGGAGCTTTCGCCTGCCGGCAGGCTTGTGAAAGGCCGCGGCTGTGGACGTGTGATAGCAAGGCTCGCTATCAAGGCTCGCTATCGAGGCTCGCGGCGGAGGTATGATAGCACCCAGCCTGGGGGTACGATGGCGTGTGGGACAGGACCCAGCGGGAGCGAATGTGGGAT
>NC_091175.1:18635050-18725050 GCF_040958095.1 Procambarus clarkii
TGTGTTGTGTGTGTGTGTGTGTGTGTGTGTGTGTGTGTGTGTGTGTGTGTGTGTGTGTGTGTGTGTGTGTGTGTGTGTGTGTGTGTGTTTATTCACCTAGCTGTGTTTGCGGGGGTTGAGCTTTGCTCATTCGGCCCGCCTCTCAACTGTCAATGAACTGTTTACTAACTACTTTTTTTCCCACACCACACACACACACACCAAGAAGCAGCCCGTGACAGCTGACTAACTCCCAGGTACCTATTTACTGCTAGGTAACAGGGGCGTTCAGGGTGAAAGAAACTTTGCCCATTTGTTTCTGCCTGGTGCGTGAATCGAATCCGGGCTACAGAATTACGAGTCCTGCGTGTTATCCACCAGGCTACCCAGCCCCTTCGAGGGAGTCTGTGTGTGTGTGTGTGTGTGTGTGAGTGTGTGTGTGTGTATTCACCTAGTTGTATTCACCTAATTGTTCTTGCGGGGGTTGAGCTCTGCTCTTTTGGCCCGCCTCTCAACTGTCAATCAATCAACTGTAACTAACTACTAAATTTTTTCACACACACACACACACACACACACACACACACACACACACACACACACACACACACACACACACACACACACACACACACACACACACACAGGAAGCAGCTCTGTAGCAGCTGTCTAACTCCCGGGTACCAATTTACTGCTAGGTAACAGGAGCATCAGGGTGAAAGAAACTTTGCCCTTTTGTTTCTACCTGGTCCGGGAATCGAACTAGGCCACAGAATTACGAGGCTTGCGCGCTGTCCGCTCAGCTACCAGACCCCCCCCTTGTGTGTGTGTGTGTGTGTGTGTGTGTGTGTGTGTGTGTGTGTGTGTGTGTGTGTGTGTACTCACCTATTTGTGCTTGCGGGGGGTTGAGCTTTGGCTCTTTGGTCCCGCCTCTCAACTGTCAATCAACTGGTGTACAGATTCCTGAGCCAACTGGGCTCTATCATATCTACATTTGAAACTGTGTATGGAGTCAGCCTCCACCACATCACTGCCTAATGCATTCCATCCGTTAACTACTCTGACACTGAAAAAGTTCCTTGTAACGTCCCTGTGGCTCATGTGGGTACTAAGTTTCCACCTGTGTCCCCTTGTTCGCGTACCACCAGTGTTGAATAGTTTATCCTTGTTAACCCGGTCGATTCCCCTGAGGATTTGTAAGTTGTGATCATGTCTCCCCTTACTCTTCTGTCTTCCAGTGTCATAAGGTGCATTTCCCGCAGCCTTTCCTCGTAACTCATGCCTCTTAGTTCTGGGACTAGTCTAGTGGCATACCTTTGGACTTTCTCCAGCTTCGTCTTGTGCTTGACAAGGTACGGGCTCCATGCTGGGGCCGCATACTCCAGGATTGGTCTTACATATGTGGTGTACAAGATTCTGAATGATTCCTTACACAGGTTCCTGAACGCTGTTCTGATGTTAGCCAGCCTCGCATATGCCGCAGACGTTATTCTCTTTACGTGGGCTTCAGGAGACAGGTTTGGTGTGATATCAACTCCTAGATCTTTCTCTCTGTCCGTTTCATTAAGTACTTCATCTCTTATTCTGTATCCTGTGTCTGGCCTCCTGTTTCCACTGCCTAGTTTCATTACGTTGCATTTACTCGGGTTGAACTTCAACAGCCATTTGTTGGACCATTCACTCAGTTTGTCTAGGTCATTTTGTAGCCTCCTACTATCATCCTCTGTTTCAGAGGATGTCTGAGTGAATTGGATGTGTGAATTCAGAGGATTCACACATCCTCTATGTGTGTGTGGGTGTGTGTGCCTACCTACAGAGCAACCCGGTGGGCCTCTTTCCTGATGCGTTCTCCGTATAAGAGGTCCTTCGGTATGCGGCTATCTTCCATCATGTGACGTCTCAGCCACCGCATGCGTCTCTGCTTCAGGAGAGTGAACATTGAAGAGACTCCTGTTCTCTCGAGTACTGTGTTGTTGGTGACGTGGTCTCTCCACGTGATGTCTAGGATGCGTCTCAGGTTCCGCATGTGGAAGGTATTGAGCCGTCTCTCCTGGCGAGATCGCAGGGTCCAGGATTCCGGCCGCATAGAAATGTTCTCGCTTCACATGCCAAGTAGACTTGTGCCTTGGTGTGTACTGTCAGTTTGACGTTTTCCCAAACGAGCTCTGTTAGCCTGGCCAGTGTTGTTGCGGCCTTCCCAATACACCTGTTGAGCTCTCTCTGGAGTAGAGTTCGGAGTAATGTTCCACCCAGCGATTCATCTGTTGATCACGGTCTTTAATGATCTCTCCAGTGGCTGACTTCAGAGGAGCCGTCCTGTTTTGTGTAGGGTCTGTTGCCTGTTTGATCCCTTCGTACATGCCTCTTATGTTGCCGACAGTGGCCGCAGTCTGGATGCTGGAACAGAGTCGAAGCCAGTAATTGTTAGCACAACGCCTCGCAGTTTGTTGAACTCTACTGCGGGCAGTATGGAAGGCCTGTAGGTTCCTTTCTAAGGGCAGGTTCTTGTAGGCTGAGAGAGCTCGTCTCTTTTCCTCTACGAGGGGTAACAGTTCCCCTGCACTGGCCTCGAACCAGTCAGCTGACTTGTTCTGCCTCTTACCGAAGGTGGACATGGCAGTGTTGAAGATAGTGACCCTGAGGTGTGACCACCTCTCACTTTCTCTATCGCAGAGTGGTACAGGAAGGGTATTTACCAGCGCAGCAGTGAATTCCTCCACCTTGTGAAGATCACGAGTCCTGTTTAAGTTAATGCGTGGTCTTCCCTCCTTCTCTGCACTGTGGATTTTTCGGGGCTGGAACTTTTCTCTGCAAAAGACGAGAGAGTGGTTGGTGTCACAATCTGCGCTCTGAGAGCTGCGGGTCAGTTTGACGTTTCTCAGATTGCTACGCCTCGTAGGCACCAGGTCGAGTTGGTGCCAATTCTTAGACCTGGGATGTCACCAGGATCCCTTGTGCTGGGGCTTGGTGTCGAAGAAAGAATTGGCGACGAAGAGATTATGACGACAGAAGAACTCCAGGAGGCGCTTCCCATTTTCATTCATCTTCCCAAATCCAAACTGGCCCAGGCAGGAAGGCCAAGAGCTGTGGTCAGAACCAACTCTTGCATTAAAGTCTCCCAGGAGAAAGACTGGCTCTTGTTGAGGTATGTCTCTGAGAGTTAGGCCGAGGTCACAGAACTCGTCCTTCGCTTCGGTAGAGGAGGTCAGTGTTGGTGCATAGGCGTTGATGAGGCTGACCATTCCTGCTGCTGTATGAAGCTGAAGTTTGATGATCCTTGCAGACTCTTCCGTGGGCGGTACTATGGACCCTAACAACCTGTTCCTGATGGCAAAGCCAATGCCATGCTCCCTTACCTCTTCTAGTGGTGTGCCCTGCCAGAAGAAGGTAAAGTCCTTCTTCCTTATGCTGCCTGTCGCGGGCAGACGTGTCTCCTGCAGGGCGACTATGTCCATCTGGGGCCTGCGTAGTTCATTGTTGATCACAGCTGTCTTGCGGGCGTCGTTCACTTCCAGTAGATCTTCCGAGAGACCCGGTGTCATGGTCCTTACATTCCATGTGCCCAGTTCTCAAGGGTGGCTCTGTGTTTGTTTTCTTTTGCCTGGTGCATGGTTGACGATCCGCTTATTGGATGGTGGCCTAAGCCCCAAGCACCCAATGGGTGGGACAGCGCCTAACTGGCTTGGGGCTGCCCAGTTTGAGGCGGGCGGTAGCTGTCTGATGAAATCCGATGATTTCTCCCACCGACGGAAGCAACCTCTGGCGCCTCACTCTACGCCAATTGAGTGGTAGAATTATGATTATTTTTCTAAGGATGTCATTGCTGGGCGCTGGAGTGGGGGGGGGAGGGGGGGCGGATAAGCTCCCACAGCCTGTAAAGTGCCCCTGATGGCGTGCGCCTTAAACAGCTTCTGACAACCAAGTTTAGGTCCTGGCCTGTGCATGTGGCCTAGCTTTTCGGCCCGGCGGAACTGCTTCTACTAACAGAAGGAGCGAAGGTGCGTTAAAACAGTTGCTTCAGGCAGATGGGACTCGTCAGCCTGGGATGGCAGCTCATCTAGGTGAAGGAAAACCCCAAATTCAAACCTCCGCTGCCTTGCGGATAAACCCACTCATGAGAAAGTTTTCGGGAGTCAACCCTGAGGAAAAAATCCGGAGTCGGAGTCCCTAAGGCGGTTTGCAGCTGTTTACAGCTACATTCTGGCAATTCCTGCGACGACACTGGTGCCAAGCGCATCAGCGCCCGCCCTTCCCTTGGACCACATCGGTGGCGTGGAGAGGGTGGACCTGCTACATGAGCAACACCCGGTTCTCCACAACTACTGCCCAGGCCTGTGCGCTGAGAGGACATCCAGCGCGGTAGTTACTGCTGATATTATTATTAATATTATTATTGAGAAAATCGGTAAGAACCATGATGAGGATTCGAACCAATGCGGTAGGTAGTCCCAGGCACACGCCTCAGACAATCAGGCCACGACATGGTCAATTGGAATACAACCTAGAGTTCTACTGAACATACGAGGGTTTCCTGAGGCTTCTACTGAAGCCGGAACAGAATTTTCACACACTTCCTCCCCATCCCATACACTCTGGCTCTATCATTTATACATGTTCTACCTCTGATGTGTGGAACGACAAAGCGCATAGGTTCGATCCCACATAACAGCTCCTACGGACTTTCTTCCTGTTGCGGTCACGTAAGTGTGATTATGCTCTGTATTATTATTATTATTATTATTATTATTATTATTATTATTATTATTATTATTATTATTATTATTATTATTATTATTATTATTATTATTATTATTACACGTCTGTAACTTAAGACAAGAAGCTTTGTCTCGTGTTTATATTATGCAGAAAAGATGCATTGTTAACGATTCTTCAGGGAAATTATCCGATACTGAAGACAAATACAACATAATTTACAACATTGCAGTGTAATGTATGTTTGTACACAGCTTCACACTGTAATGTATGTTTGTACACAGCTTCACACTGTAATGTATGTTTGTACACAGCTTCACACTGTAATGTATGTTTGTACACAGCTTCACACTGTAATGTATGTTTGTACACAGCTTCACACTGTAATGTATGTTTGTACACAGCTTCACACTGTAATGTATGTTTGTACACAGCTTCACACTGTAATGTATGTTTGTACACAGCTTCACACTGTAATGTATGTTTGTACACAGCTTCACACTGTAATGTATGTTTGTACACAGCTTCACACTGTAATGTATGTTTGTACACAGCTTCACACTGTAATGCATGTTTGTACACAGCTTCACACTGTAATGTATGTTTGTACACAGCTTCACACTGTAATGTATGTTTGTACACAGCTTCACACTGTAATGTATGTTTGTACACAGCTTCACACTGTAATGTATGTTTGTACACAGCTTCACACTGTAATGTATGTTTGTACACAGCTTCACACTGTAATGTATGTTTGTACACAGCTTCACACTGTAATGTATGTTTGTACACAGCTTCACACTGTAATGTATGTTTGTACACAGCTTCACACTGTAATGTATGTTTGTACACAGCTTCACACTGTAATGTATGTTTGTACACAGCTTCACACTGTAATGTATGTTTGTACACAGCTTCACACTGTAATGTATGTTTGTACACAGCTTCACACTGTAATGTATGTTTGTACACAGCTTCACACTGTAATGTATGTTTGTACACAGCTTCACACTGTAATGTATGTTTGTACACAGCTTCACACTGTAATGTATGTTTGTACACAGCTTCACACTGTAATGTATGTTTGTACACAGCTTCACACTGTAATGTATGTTTGTACACAGCTTCACACTGTAATGTATGTTTGTACACAGCTTCACACTGTAATGTATGTTTGTACACAGCTTCACACTGTAATGTATGTTTGTACACAGCTTCACACTGTAATGTATGTTTGTACACAGCTTCACACTGTAATGTATGTTTGTACACAGCTTCACACTGTAATGTATGTTTGTACACAGCTTCACACTGTAATGTATGTTTGTACACAGCTTCACACTGTAATGTATGTTTGTACACAGCTTCACACTGTAATGTATGTTTGTACACAGCTTCACACTGTAATGTATGTTTGTACACAGCTTCACACTGTAATGTATGTTTGTACACAGCTTCACACTGTAATGTATGTTTGTACACAGCTTCACACTGTAATGTATGTTTGTACACAGCTTCACACTGTAATGTATGTTTGTACACAGCTTCACACTGTAATGTATGTTTGTACACAGCTTCACACTGTAATGTATGTTTGTACACAGCTTCACACTGTAATGTATGTTTGTACACAGCTTCACACTGTAATGTATGTTTGTACACAGCTTCACACTGTAATGTATGTTTGTACACAGCTTCACACTGTAATGTATGTTTGTACACAGCTTCACACTGTAATGTATGTTTGTACACAGCTTCACACTGTAATGTATGTTTGTACACAGCTTCACACTGTAATGTATGTTTGTACACAGCTTCACACTGTAATGCATGTTTGTACACAGCTTCACACTGTAATGCATGTTTGTACACAGCTTCACACTGTAATGCATGTTTGTACACAGCTTCACACTGTAATGCATGTTTGTACACAGCTTCACACTGTAATGCATGTTTGTACACAGCTTCACACTGTAATGCATGTTTGTACACAGCTTCACGCTGTAATGCATGTTTGTACACAGCTTCGCACTGTAATGCATGTTTTTACACAGCTTCACACTGTAATGCATGTTTGTACACAGCTTCACACTGTAATGTATGTTTGTACACAGCTTCGCGCTGTAATGTATGTTTGTACACAGCTTCGCACTGTAATGCATGTTTGTACACAGCTTCACACTGTAATGCATGTTTTTACACAGCTTCACGCTGTAATGCATGTTTGTACACAGCTTCGCGCTGTAATGCATGTTTGTACACAGCTTCACACTGTAATGTATGTTTGTACACAGCTTCACACTGTAATGCATGTTTGTACACAGCTTCACGCTGTAATGCATGTTTGTACACAGCTTCGCACTGTAATGCATGTTTGTACACAGCTTCACGCTGTAATAAATAATTATGAGGTTTGAAGCATAATAAAGTTCGACTCAGTTTGCAGTTAAATTAGCCATAAAGACTTTGGAACCAAAATTAAATCACAGGAATGAGAAATGAGTTATGAGAACACACTGAAGCTAAACAATGAGGGTCCTCGGGCACACGCACCACCGACTGGGCCATGATGGGCTATAAAGGTCCAAGATAAAGGAGCACTTCTGGGTGAGATAGTCCCGTCCTGGTTCAGTTGGTTGTGCGTGAGCCTGATGAATTCAGGCTTCGATTCCATCGTCCTTGGGATACAAGGGGGGAAGGAATAGTGGCCCCCCCCCAACCACTTGGATCGTCGGGGAATCGAACGCCGACCCGCATATAGCGGTACAAGAGGTTGAAGAGGCGGGAGCTCACCTTTGGATGGCCTTCTTGACGAGAGCGCCCTGGTAGAGCGCCGGGTGGCGGTTGACGAAGTAGAGGAACTGGAGCTCTCTCTGGGCTGCTCGGATGAGGTTGAGGCTGAACTGTACTTGGCTGGCGCCCTTAACTCGGGACTTGTAGTTGGGCACTCTGCTGCCTCCTCTCTCTCCTCCTCCACCCCCTCCTCTTTCTCCTCCTCCTCCTCCTCCTCCTCCTCCTCCTCCTCTTTCTCCTCCTCCTCCTCTTTCTCCTCCTCCTCCTCCTCTTTCTCCTCCTCCTCCTCTTTCTCCTCCTCCTCCTCCTCTTTCCCCTCCTCCTCCTCCTCTTTCTCCTCCTCCTCCTCCTCCTCCTCTTTCCCCTCCTCCTCCTCCTCTTTCCCCTCCTCCTCCTCTTTCTCCTCCTCCTCCTCTTTCCCCTCCTCCTCCTCTTTCTCCTCCTCCTCCTCCTCTTTCTCCTCCTCCTCCTCTTTCCCCTCCTCCTCCTCCTCTTTCCCCTCCTCCTCCACCTCTTTCACCTCCTCCTACTCCTTTTTCCCCTCCTCCTCCTCCTCTTTCACCTCCTCCTCCACCTCTTTCACCTCCTCCTCCTCCTCTTTCACCTCCTCCTCCACCTCTTTCTCCTCCACCGCCTCCCGTTTCTCCTCTTTCTCCTCCACTGCTTCCCCTGTCTGCCTTTTCTCCTCCACCACCTCTTCTTTCCCCTCTTTCTCCTCCACCTCCTCTCCTTTCCCCTCTTTCTCCTCCACCGCTTCCCCTTTCTGCCTTGTCTCCTCCACCGCTTACTCTCTCTCCACCACCAACATCACCCTTTTCCCCTCTTTCTTTTCCCCTCTCTCCTCTTTCTAGGCCACCTCCTCCTCTTTCTCCCCCACTGCCTCCTCTTTCCCCTCCTCCTCCTCCTCCTCCTCCTCCTCCTCCTCCGCTGCTGCTGCCGCCGGAACCGCCAGGGCCTTCAATTCCTCCTGCTCCTCCTCCAGCTCCTTCGGTAGCGTTCTCACCCACCACGACTGAAAAGACAAGAAAACTCAACAGACTGACGAAGAAATATAATAGTAGTTTATTTATCAACATGCACATATACCCCCCCCTACACACCCCAAAATATATATATATATATATATATATATATATATATATATATATATATATATATATATATATATATATATATATATATATATATATATATATATATATATATATATATATATATATATATATATATATATATATATATATATATATATATATGTCGTACCTAATAGCGAGAACGCACTTCTCAGCCTACTATGCAAGGCCCGATTTGCCTAATAAGCCAAGTTTTCATGAAATAATTGTTTTTCGACTACCTAACCTACCTAACCTAACCTAACCTAACTTTTTCGGTTACCTAACCGAACCTAACCTATAGAGACAGGTTAGGTTAGGTTAGGTAGGGTTGGTTAGGTTCGGTCATATATCTACGTTAATTTTAACTCCAATAAAAAAAAATTGACCTCATACATAATGAAATGGGTAGCTTTATCATTTCATCAGAAAAAAATTAGAGAAAATATATTAATTCAGGAAAACTTGGCCTATTAGGCAAATCGGGCCTTGCATAGTAGGCTGAGAAGTGCGTTCTGGCTACTAGGTACGACATATATATATATATATATATATATATATTATATATATATATATATATATATATATATATATATATATATATATATATATATATATATATATAAATTGATGGAAATATTTATAAAGTAAATGGACTTATGACAAAAAATAGGTGGTGACATTTGTAGATCCAGGAACTTTACATATAAAGTGCAAGTTTCATGAATTGATGAATTTTTCATGAATTCATATATATATATATATATATATATATATATATATATATATATATATATATATATATATATATATATATATATATATATATATATATATATATATATATGTAAAACTTATTGACAGGTGATTATATGGGGCTATTTTGATTGAGTAATATTGCTATATTTTGATGGTTAGTTTGGTCGTGTAATATCTGCAATTTTCTTATCTATCTCGCCATCTCATATCTTTTAGATAATTCTCAGCTAGTAAATTTTATTTCATTTTGATCATTTCTTATTCTCCCATTGACGGTCTTTATCATGATTTTTTTTATATTAGCGAAGACACGTCAAAGGAGGATAGGAAAGGTGAGAATCAACTTGGAGAAGAAAAGAAAGAAAATAGTTCTCGGAAATCAGGTAACATGACAAAAAAAAAACAGACAAGTCTTACAATAGAATTCGATATAAACTAATTTGTGAGTCAATCCAGCGTATCAAAACACTTATCCAAAGGAACAGGCAGGAGTGATTTAGACCAAGAAACACCACTTCCCCTTAATACAATTGAAGATCGAACAATAGGAAATAATATCCCTCAGGCATCGAAGCAGTTCAATGGAAAAGTAAAGGTTTTAATTAAAAATACCTGTCGGAAGAAAGAATGAAAAATATATTGGTAGAGATACTGGAAATTGTGGCAGAAAAAACATTTCTCATTATCACAATAGTAGAAACAAAACTGACAGGCGTTTTATTTTTGTTTTGCAAGAGTTACTACACTCTTGTAAAGCCGCTAACATGCATAGCGTTTCGGTCAGGTTTCGATACAATACCGAGAATACTAGATCATTGCAGAGAGAAAGAGAGAGAGAGAGAGAGAGAGAGAGAGAGAGAGAGAGAGAGAGAGAGAGAGAGAGAGAGAGAGAGAAAGAGAAAGAGAAAGAGAAAGAGAGAGAGAGAGAGAGAGAGAGAGAGAGAGAGAGAGAGAGAGAGAGAGAGAGAGAGAGAAAGAGAAAGAGAAAGAGAAAGAGAGAGAGAGAGAGAGAGAGAGAGAGAGAGAGAGAGAGAGAGAGAGAGAGATTAGGAATGCAGGAAGAATACCATCTCTATTTTTTCTCCCCCATAACAGACGGGTTCGCTCCACTCCTGGAATAGGAGTCTTGTGCTCCACAACACCTTGATGAGAGTATTAATCTCGCAGAAAGGCGAATTTGCTCCTGCTGCCTCTTCCTCCTTCCGAAAAAACATTCCCAAGAAATCAATGTAATGTGTGGTGGAAATTGGAGGAAATACCTGGCAAGGAAAACCCCCAAAACTTAGGAATCTGTGATATTGTGTTGTTGTCGTGGCCGAGGTCTTCGCTACACCCTCAAGCCCACAAACACACGTATTAACAAAGTTTTTTTTACGTTGCATGAACGTCGTTGCATCGTTGTAGCTATGTTATGTATATGTTATGTAATTATCAAAAAATAACCTAGGATCCCAGCTCATTTGCAGGTACCACTAATCGTTGTTATTTATTCATTCAGACTAATCTTGATGAATTGTCTGAAAAATCATCGTCCCAGGAAGCCCTGGGTCGCAATTCATCATATGTCTCATCTTCACAATAGTCTTACAGAGCTCTTGAGTGTTGTTTCTCTGGGGTCTGATGAGTCCGGATGATGAGTCCGTTGTGGTACTCATTGATGTCAGATGCACTCAACCCAGTGTACTCATCCAGATGCACTCGTCTTAGATGAGCTTGAAGGGTCGAGCATCAGCTCCTAAGACCCGCCTTTCAATCATCAGTAGTTCAAGGCACTGATTATTTTCACTCGTTTTAATTATATTTACATTTAGAGGTGTGTACTGGGTTGGCATTTACAACATATTCATCTAATTAATATTTATTTAAGGTGTCTTTAACAACATTGTCTAAGGAACTACGGTACAAAACAACACTGCTTAAGGAACTACGGTACAAAACAATACTGTCTAAGGAACAACGGTACAAAACAACACTGTCTAAGAAACTACGGTACAAAACAACACTGTCTAAGAAACTACGGTACAAAACAACACTGTCTAAGAAACTACGGTACAAAACAACACTGTCTAAGAAACTACGGTACAAAACAACACTGTCTAAGAAACTACGGTACAAAACAACACTGTCTAAGAAACTACGGTACAAAACAACACTGTCTAAGAAACTACGGTACAAAACAATACTGTCTAAGGAACTACGGTACAAAACAACACTGTCTAAGAAACTACGGTACAAAACAACACTGTCTAAGAAACTACGGTACAAAACAACACTGTCTAAGAAACTACGGTACAAAACAACACTGTCTAAGGAACTACGGTACAAAACAACACTGTCTAAGGAACTACGGTACAAAACGCACACAAAGAGACGCTTAAAGTATTCTCTCAAAGCCCGAAATGGTAGAAAATTGTGAAGAGACGCTCTGAGCTACAATATCCGAGGCGAGTGTAAGTTGTGGAGTCGATCTCTTGTCTCATTCCAGCGGTAGGGGATTACAGCCAAGTTCCCTAATAGCCTGTTACACCGGAACGAGGAGTTAGCGAGGGACGTTAGTGACGATACACCCGCTGAGAAGCTGCGGGGGGGTGATGATCCCTTGCCGCTCTGGCAAGATCTCTAGGAGGAGATGCTTAGGAGACCAGGAGATGTCTAGGAGACCAGGAGATGTCTAGGAGACCAGGAGATGTCTAGGAGACCAGGAGATGTCTAGGAGACCAGGAGATGTCTAGGAGACCAGGAGATGCTTAGGAGACCAGGAGATGCTTAGGAGACTGTGGTTTACATCAATGAAGTGTTACACCACGTAAACACTATATGAAATATACCATCTTATATATTTTTAGGTTTGGTTTGGTCAGATTACGTTCGAGTAAGTTAGGTGAGGATTGGTGAGGTCAGGTTAAGTTAGGATAGACTAGGTGAGATTAGGTTCACTTAGGTTGTGTTAGGATGGGTCAGGCTAGGTTAGGATAGGTCAGTTTAGGTTAGAATACAACCTGTCCTCGGTATACCATAGTACATATGTCACATAATGCTCATAGTTCCTATGCTGTTAATGTTTACAGTTTCCCTGTGATAGATTTATAGTTTTTAGCTATCATTAGCCACCAATCCTTCCTCAGGTCCCATAGTACCCGTCCCATAGTACCCGTCCCATAGAACCTGTCCCATAGAACCCGTCCCATCACAGTGGACAGCAGAATAGTGTATTCATACACAGTAGACTTATACTCACTGCCGAGTACCTACTCACTGCTAAATGAACAGGTGCGTTAGCTGAAAGGAAATGTGCCCAATCATTCCCGTCCCTCCCGGGATTCTCGATTGTGTGTTGAGGATGAATCCGTCTGTACTAGCGGGTATGGGAATCAATTCACTTCACAGGATGGTTATAGGGGGTCCAGAACCCCCGCCCCCCCCCAGGGGATGAGAATAGGATGGTTATTGGGTTCAATACTACAAGCATATGTACTCTGTACCCCCATGTATCACTACATGTATTCTGTACCCCCACATGTACTCTTCATCACACCTTCAAAAAAGTGATGGGTATTGGGTGATATATGTGAAAAAATATTAATTAATAATTACCAATAGCAATCAATTTATTATACAGTTGGTGTATCCTGGGAATGGTCAGTAATTCTGCTTTGTGGATAGAGGGCAGGACAGAGACCTTGTGGGACTGAGCACAGAGGACGGTACGGATGGGTATGGGGTCCAATACCACCCACAGGATGGGTATGGGGTCCAATACCACCCACAGGATGGGTATGGGGTCCAATACCACCCACAGGATGGGTATGGGGTCCAATACCACCCACAGGATGGGTATGGGGTCCAATACCACCCACAGAATGGGTATGGGGTCCAATACCACCCACAGGATGGGTATGGGGTCCAATACCACCCACAGGATGGGTATGGGGTCCACTACAACCAAGAGGATTGGTATTTGGTCCACTACCGCCCACAGGATGGGTATGGGGTCCAATACCACCCACAGGATGGGTATGGGGTCCACTACAACCAAGAGGATTGGTATTTGGTCCACTACCGCCCACAGGAAGGGTATGGGGGTCCACTACCGCCCACTGGGTCGGTATGGGGTCCATTACTGCCCACGGGGTGGGTATGGGGTTCATTACTACCCACAGGATGGGTATGGAGTCCACTACCATCTGTAGGATAGGTATGGGTGCCTACAACCGTCCATAAGATGGGTATGGGGTCCCCTGCCATCCATAGGACTGATATGGACTATCTGAGGTGGAGGTTACGATAAGACAGATATAAGCTGATAAACCTCAAGGTAAACATACAGCTCTAACAGGCAGAACTGAAGAGGTCGGAGCTGTAGAGGGCGTGTAAAAAGGAGCTGGGAACCGCCTGACAGCCTATAAGACTTGTCTTGAGACTTATACTCCAGACGCTCGAGGAGCACCTTGGGGGAGACGGAGACAGGAAGAGCGAGGAAGGTGACGGGAAGTTTTGTTCCGAGGACGAGAGGAGCGCCGAGGACCCGTCCGGCGACACGTGGTGATCGTCGAGGACGCCACTTGTGCAGAATAATATTCTGAACAATGTCATCCTGGACGTTAATAGTTATTAGAAAGCATAAATGTCCACACTTCAATAAGTTAAAATCGCTTAATTTGTCATTAACGAGCAATATCTTAAGTCAGTTGAAAGCAAATATTTAACATCATTCAGTGTTATATCAGGAATTTTGGGTTGTGGGTTTGTTAGTCTGTTATTGTATATATTGTATATTGTAGTTGTGGAGCGGCCATTAACAGTTGTTGACTGACGGACGATTACTACTTCACTTCCATATTGCAAATGTTGTGTTGTTGCAACATTTACAACAGAATGTTGTATTTGATTTTTGAATTATATTTTGAAATTAACAACTTCAAACATACAAGCTGGGGATCACTATTGGTTCATTAGAGACTCGTTCGTATTTGGGGAAGTGAAGGAGTGGTTGTTGGCCATTGTTAATTGACACTTGAGACTCGCAAAATGTTAACCAATGGGGTGAGTGTTAGGGTGAATGTCAACCAATCAGCGGCCGGGTTGGGTTGGTTGCTGGGTATATAAGAAACGATGAGACAAAAAGCACTTCAGTGTGTTTTACCTCACTTTTGGTATACAGTTCCAGCTTCGTCTCTTGGAGGTGAGCTGTATGGTGAGGATCCTCTTCTCCCCCCTCTTGTTGCGTCTCTCCTCCCCCCCCCTCTTGTTGCGTCTCTCCTCCCCCCCCCCTCTTGTTGCGTCTCTCCTCCCCCCCCCCCTCTTGTTGCGTCTCTCCTCCCCCCCCCCTCTTGTTGCGTCTCTCCTCCCCCCCCCCTCTTGTTGCGTCTCTCCTCCCCCCCCCCTCTTGTTGCGTGTCTCCTCCCCCCCCCTCTTGTTGCGTCTCTCCTCCCCCCCCCCTCTTGTTGCGTCTCTCCTCCCCCCCCCCTCTTGTTGCGTCTCTCCTCCCCCCCCCCCTCTTGTTGCGTCTCTCCTCCCCCCCCCCCCCCTCTTGTTGCGTGTCTCCTCCCCCCCCTCTTGTTGCGTCTCTCCTCCCCCCCCTCTTGTTGCGTCTCTCCTCCCCCCCCCCTCTTGTTGCGTCTCTCCTCCCCCCCCCTCTTGTTGCGTCTCTCCTCCTCCCCCCCCTCTTGTTGCGTCTCTCCTCCTCCCCCCCCCTTTTGTTGCGTCTCTCCTCCTCCCCCCCCCTCTTGTTGCGTCTCTCCTCCTCCCCCCCCCTCTTGTTGCGTCTCTCCTCCTCCCCCCCCTCTTGTTGCGTCTCTCCTCCTCCCCCCCCCTCTTGTTGCGTCTCTCCTCCTCCCCCCCCCTCTTGTTGCGTCTCTCCTCCTCCTCCCCCCCCCTCTTGTTGCGTCTCTCCTCCTCCCCCCCCTCTTGTTGCGTCTCTCCTCCTCCTCCCCCCCTCTTGTTGCGTCTTTCCTCCTCCCCCCCCCTCTTGTTGCGTCTCTCCTCCTCCCCCCCCCCCTCTTGTTGCGTCTCTCCTCCTCCCCCCCCCCTCTTGTTGCGTCTCTCCTCCTCCCCCCCCTCTTGTTGCGTCTCTCCTCCCCCCCCCTCTTGTTGAGTCTCTCCTCCTCCCCCCCTCTTGTTGCGTCTCTCCTCCCCCCCCCTCTTGTTGCGTCTCTCCTCCCCCCCCTCTTGTTGAGTCTCTCCTCCCCCCCCCTCTTGTTGAGTCTCTCCTCCCCCCCCCCCTCTTGTTGCGTCTCTCCTCCCCCCCCTCTTGTTGAGTCTCTCCTCCTCCCCCCCTCTTGTTGCGTCTCTCCTCCCCCCCCCTCTTGTTGCGTCTCTCCTCCTCCCCCCCCCTCTTGTTGCGTCTCTCCTCCTCCCCCCCCCCTCTTGTTGCGTCTCTCCTCCTCCCCCCCCTCTTGTTGCGTCTCTCCTCCCCCCCCCTCTTGTTGAGTCTCTCCTCCTCCCCCCCTCTTGTTGCGTCTCTCCTCCCCCCCCCTCTTGTTGCGTCTCTCCTCCCCCCCCCTCTTGTTGCGTCTCTCCTCCCCCCCCCTCTTGTTGAGTCTCTCCTCCCCCCCCCTCTTGTTGCGTCTCTCCTCCTCCCCCCCCCCTCTTGTTGCGTCTCTCCTCCTCCCCCCCCTCTTGTTGCGTCTCTCCTCCCCCCCCCTCTTGTTGAGTCTCTCCTCCTCCCCCCCTCTTGTTGCGTCTCTCCTCCTCCCCCCCCCTCTTGTTGCGTCTCTCCTCCTCCCCCCCTCTTGTTGCGTCTCTCCTCCTCCCCCCCCCCCTCTTGTTGCGTCTCTCCTCCTCCCCCCCCCCTCTTGTTGCGTCTTTCCTCCTCCCCCCCCCCTCTTGTTGCGTCTCTTCTCCTCCTCCCCCCCCCCTCTTGTTGCGTCTCTCCTCCTCCCCCCCCCTCTTGTTGCGTCTCTCCTCCTCCTCCCCCCCCCCCTCTTGTTGCGTCTCTCCTCCTCCTCCCCCCCCCTCTTGTTGCGTCTCTCCTCCTCCCCCCCTCCTCTTGTTGCGTCTCTCCTCCTCCCCCCCTCCTCTTGTTGCGTCTCTCCTCCCCCCCCCCCCTCTTGTTGCGTCTCTCCTCCCCCCCCCCCTCTTGTTGCGTCTCTCCTCCCCCCCCCCCTCTTGTTGCGTCTCTCCTCCCCCCCCCCCCCTCTTGTTGCGTCTCTCCTCCCCCCCCCTCTTGTTGCGTCTCTCCTCCCCCCCCCTTCTTGTTGCGTCTCTCCTCCCCCCCCCCCTCTTGTTGCGTCTCTCCTCCCCCCCCCCCCTCTTGTTGCGTCTCTCCTCCCCCCCCCCCTCTTGTTGCGTCTCTCCTCCCCCCCCCTCTTGTTGCGTCTCTCCTCCCCCCCCCCTTCTTGTTGCGTCTCTCCTCCCCCCCCCCTCTTGTTGCGTCTCTCCTCCCCCCCCCTTCTTGTTGCGTCTCTCCTCCCCCCCCCCTCTTGTTGCGTCTCTCCTCCCCCCCCCCCCTCTTGTTGCGTCTCTCCTCCCCCCCCCCCTCTTGTTGCGTCTCTCCTCCCCCCCCCTTCTTGTTGCGTCTCTCCTCCCCCCCCCCTCTTGTTGCGTCTCTCCTCCCCCCCCCCTCTTGTTGCGTCTCTCCTCCCCCCCCCCTCTTGTTGCGTCTCTCCTCCCCCCCCCCTCTTGTTGCGTCTCTCCTCCCCCCCCCCTCTTGTTGCGTCTCTCCTCCCCCCCCCCCTCTTGTTGCGTCTCTCCTCCCCCCCCCTCTTGTTGCGTCCCACACCTTTGTCATCTGCCCTGCTTGTATGCTGCGAGAGGCTAGCCTTTAACGTTTAACTTTCAACTTTAACAAATCGGTTTAAATATAATTACAGAAGTTCTGAAAGTGTACTATGGAGTTGCTAGTTTATTTTTAACTTCAAATTCACAACTAAATTTTAAACTTCTTAACGACTACTTAAATTCAGTAGGCTAGAGATGTTAATCTATTAGTGTAGAAAGTTAAATTTTCCATAAACCTGAATGTTAATTTTTAAATTGTTAATCCATTGGTGTTAATCTTTTAGTATCAACGCTAGTTATGTAAATTGCCTTATAGTAGCATTTCAGTTTATATGTAGCATACATGAATTAAATATAGTTGTGTAAATAGTTCTTAAGTCAACGGAAAAATTAGTCTTGACCATTGCATCTATACTATAGTAAACTACAAGTTCGTAGTGGTGTTGGTATTGTCAGCGCCCCGGAGGTGTACACGAGGCAGTCAAAAGTTTGACAAACGCGCCGTAAGTAATGTTCAGATGCTAGTCTCCGGACACTCTCTTCCCCCCTCCCCTCCCCTACAGTGGATTGCTCTCGCAGTTCAAAATTGTAATTGGGCAGTGTACAGTATGGCCCTGCACGTTGAATGTGTATCCTCGGTTAATTGAGGCTAATGTTAACACTTAATGTTAAATGTACAGTTAAGCTTCTATTTTTTTACCGATTATTCTTGGCACAGTTGCTACAAAGGTGTAGCATAGTTTTCTAGTTTTTGCTGGACCAACCCCCCTTCCCCCCCCTAAAGGCTTAACAAATGGATTATCTTGGTTAGTAACTGAACATATAACAAAACTTTGAAACAACCCTGCTTAACTATGTTGTAATTATTACGAAGGCTGTAATATTCTTAAATATTTTTACCCTGGCTTGCCTTACTAACCATGGTCTCGCACCTTGGTAAAGTCTAAATGCCCTCTTTAGTTTTTAAAATTAATAATTTTCAGGTTCCAGAATGCTTCTGCTAAAACATATTAGTATATGGGTCTCTGGAGACCACTACATGGCCTCACACGGCTACATAGTGTTCCTCCCGTCTCCTGAGCAGAAAGTTGTCTGCACGAGATCATCTCCTCTCTTACCAAGTCATCCTTCAGGGAGAAGTCTCAACACTTCTCCAAAGACGGTAAGCGGTTTCAGAACTAGATTCTTTAATGTTCCATATTACGTGTAACAATTGACTCTTTAAGCAGCACCCTTGTTCTTCCAACCCCTTCCTGCATTTTAGATACCCCTTAGGTCGTTTGGTTTCCTTTCGGTCATAAAACTCCAGCTTGTCTCGGCCTTCAAAACCACAGTAGATGCTCCATCCTGTGGAATAACTGATGTAACAAGGCAAGTAAAATGGCTTAATTTGATTATGCTTTAGCTTTGTGATTAAAGAGTAATATGCTTGGAGTGCCCAAATTGCAGTATAGAATCATAGCTTATTGTTTCTCAGCTCTTATTAGTAAATTTAGATTCATTTAATTGTTTCAGATACATGAAAAAAGGGCTTGTAAGAACCATTTCTAAAGGTGCGAGTACAAATACCTACTGCTGGGAATCACAACTCGCTGCTTGTCTTGGCAGAGGCTTCCAGCTTTTTAGTATAAAAAGGAAGGCTTCATAAACAGCTTTAGCGCCAGAAGTTTACTTAGTGTTTAACATGTTGGTAAATCATTGAAATAAATGTTCATTAAACTTTAAATATGGTCGTCCTGCTGGACTGATCTAGTAAATGGCAGTTTTTTTTTTTTTAAACCTACCTAATATTTTTAGGTGGGATCCAGTTCATGTGGACATTGAGCGGCGTGACCACCTGGAGGTGACTATCTGGGTAGTGTCCTACAATGCTCACTGGCGGGTCCTTGTGGCTTGTTTTACTGCCATACAGCTCAAATTGTCGTGATATAGTGTTTGGTAGATTTTTAAAGTGCGGGTTACTCATAAGGGCTTTAATGGCTATAAAGGTACGAAAGGTAATACCAGTCTTAAAAGAAATATAATAATTCTTATAACTCGCCAATCCATCCCCCCAGGCTCCAGCGACCACAGCCAGACTACAGGAAGGAAACGGATTCCCGGGGTACTGAAGACCGTCTAACACCGGCATAAAGTAGCACGACATTGCTTGTCTCCTGGTAAGTCTGTCATCTGTACCCTTGATATACTTTTTTAACCCAGAAAGCCTGGTTTACTGAATGGGTTTGACTTGACGCAACAGCTAAATTTAATAAAATAGATCCATAATTCACCTATGGTATACGTAACTACCTCTGGCTCCATATTTAGTACTTTGGATGATTTTAAGGCTTAAGACTGTAGTAATCGGTGAAGATAGTTGTTGGCGGATGAATGATCTCTTTAAAGTTACCTAGTCTCCACTTTAGTGTCTACTAAAGTTTCAACCCATGAGTTAAACCACAATTCTAGTGTATCCTGTCATAAGTTAGCACTTAGGAGGAATCTTGGTGCTTCTCGGTAAATTATAATAAGCACGTGTAAATCGCATAATTGTTCGTTCACACTTTTTTATACAATGGTATATATATATTACCGACCGTTGGAATTGTTTGACTATTACTGTCATTAGTCCCATATCCCCCCCCCCCCCCCCATACATATCAGAGCAACTGTTAGTTGTATAAAGGTTAGATGGGACATCAGCTGAAGGCTGGGAGTGTTGTAGTGTTACATGCCCCGCACTTACCAGGGGTGTCACACGCACGCACACAAATCTTAACTTAAAATATATTTAAGATTTACCAATTGTTACTACCTATTCTCTCATTTTACAAAACTACATAAAGCTTGCACTTATCAATTTATGAAACAGATTATCAATTAATCATTAGTTCTTACATATTTGCACATTCATATTGGCTACTATAATATCTATAAAATATTCCAACATTGTTAATGACCTTAAGGTTTTGTAAATCTGCGTCCCCAGTCCATACTTGTCCGTTACTACTTACATTGCGGAAGTGGACCAATAACCATCATATGGGTGGTCGCGGACCCCCAAAGTGTGACTAGTTGTACCCCCTGTCCCCTGAGGGCGGTAGTGACAGTTGCTAGTGTCTAACGAAGGCTTGATGAACTGCCTTTACGTAACGTTACAAAAGTACAATGTTAACCATTTTAAACCTGACATTCCTAATGTTATCTCCCTTTTGTCCTCAGGTCCGGCCAACTACAGCCACACAAGGCAACCAGGACATTCTCTGTACTTAACATCTACGATGGAATAAAACGATGCACTATAAATTAACAAGCCGAAAATTAATTGGATCAAATACACACTAATGGGTCATCTAATCCTGTCCACGGCGGGGCTGGTTTAGCATACGCTAATTAAGAACAATGCCTTTCAACGCTAAAATTGAAGAAAGCCCGTTTTAAGAACTATGCCTCTTAAGTGAGCAGCGCTAACTGCCATTATTATGGTAAGATTCCTTGAACGAAACGCTAATGGCGCAGTGATTCGCAAGCAACGCGTTCATTTCCGTAGAAATGAACGAGCAGATGTGCAGGCTGCCGAAGCCGCTGCAAGAGACCATATAGAATTTCTTCATAACAAACTCTTCTATAAATAAGAGGTATTATCAGGCAATATCACAGTGACAAGGGAGAGAAAATGAGGACAGAACTATAAATCATGTACGCTGGTAAAATATGGTTGCATTTGGCAATTTAAATACGGACGAAGAGGTGACCGCGGAGGAGTCGTAATATCAAGAAGCTGTCTGATAAAAATATCCATGAAGATTCGTATTGGAAACAGTGGAGCAGAAGTTACTGTGGTGAGTGATGGACACAGCCTTGACCACTACCAGTGTGTGACCAACTTAGTTTTTTATAAGTGTAAATATTAAACCCCACATTGTAAATTGAAAACGCCGTTTGCCAAATACTGTCAAGAGATTCCCCCCCATCTTGCATCCGCAAGATAACGTAAGGTTTTAAGGGTTGACAATGTTAATATTCTTGTTAGTCTCTTTACTTGACGGTTAAGCAAGTCCCAGCTGTGTCTGGGTGAAAGTGACAGAATGAACCCAGCGGGTTTTCTACCTATTGGAGTGTTGTACATGCTGCTATGGCGGTATGTCCACTCACAGGATGAGTGGCGCTGCCCAATAAACTCGCCCCTCGGGGCAAAAAAATCATTAAACTATGCACTGCATTAACGACTGTCTTAACCATTAGATGCTGCTGCTATCCAGAACCCACAACCTGGATGATCGCCTGTAGTTTGGTGGTGTTCATAGACCTCCAAAATCTAGCTCCAAACAAGACTGACTGGCCACTCTTCTTTCCATACTTCACATATCTTTTTTCTTTAGACATGCCACTGAAGCTTTACATTTACTATGGATGGTAAGAACTCTTGGCAAGACTTCCCTATTGTAGTGTTGACATAGATTTATAAACTTAGTTTACATACTTGAGACAAGGGCTGGTTTTAAATCTAAGAGGTTGCACAGGTTTGGAGAGATATCGTAATTACATTAAACTGGCCTGGTTGTGGTAAGGGGAGTGAATGTTCCACAGGACCTCTTATGTGTACCCAGATCACCCTCAGAATTGTGTACTCGCCTAGTTGTGCTTGTGGAAGTTAAGCTTAGGTTCTTTGGTCCCGCCTCTCAGTTGACTGGTGTGAAGATTCTTGAGCCTATTGGGCTCTATCATGTATACAGTTGAAATTGTGTAGAGTCGGCCTCCACCACATCACTGCATGCTATCTGTTTACTGACAATCCTTAAAATGACTCGCCCAAATACCTGGGGTGGACGGTAGAGCGACGGTCACTACTCGTGCAGGTCGGCGTTCAATCTCAAGTGGTTGGGCACCATTCCTTCCTTCCTTCCTTCCTTCCCGTCCCATCCCAAATCTTTATCCTGACCCCTTCAAAGTGCTATACTGGTGAAATGGCTTTGTACTTTAACCTGATAATTAGTTGGGCACTGTTCTCACCTGTGCCCTTGTTCCACCCATGATAGTTTCGTCAATTTAGACTTTCAAAATTCATTGTCTTCCAGGGACGTTTAGTTCCCTTAGCTTTTCCTCAAGTCATACTTGTGTTCTGGTACTAGTCTTCCTTGTGGTTGTCTTCAGACGGATAATCTTGTGATCTTCATGCAACGATCAGGTGTTGGATCTCTGTACTGATAATCTTGTTCCGAATAAGGCTGCTCGTGTAGCTAATTATTCTTGAAGTTTATAAACAATGGTTGAACTGATGCCTTCGATATGGCTTTAGTTGTGGCCCTATATTAGCATCGTTCCTTTTGAATATCCGAAGCCAGTGCCGTGTTCTCTTCCCGGCTTTGGCGGCCCTCCCCCCCCCCAACGCAGAAATTAATTGTCATTCTGGTGGATGGATTAGGACGTAAATTCACGTGTGCAAGTCAGGATTGGCTTTAGGGCCGGCACCTCGCCGCTGGCTTCCTGTCCCCGTCGAGACAAGTTAATTCCACTATTCCAGATTAGTTTTATAAATTCTGCAGACAGGTTCGGCGGGTAGGCGGTTCTATGCGTTTAAATCCTATGGGGTTTAGTGGGATTGGGTGGTTATAAATAACAGCGTCTCGTATGGGCCAGTAGGCCTTCTGCAGTTACCTTTTGTTAAGTCTTGCTTCAAGCAGTTGTCCCCTTTTATGCATTATATTGGATCTTCACGTCTGTAATAATGAAGTTGAAGGACAAGATCGGACTCCAACACGTTCTCGCAAATTCGTAAAGTCAATATTGACTTATTAACTACGTGCATAGGTGATATACTAAACATAATAGATACCCTTAAAAAGCTTCATAGAAAACACCGACCTTACCTAACCTTGTTAGTATCTTAAGATAAGCATCTTATTGCTTCGTAATTACAATTATTACTTAACCTATACCTATTATAGGTTAGGTAATAATTGTAATTACGAAGCAAGATGCTTATCTTAACATACTAAGTAGGTTAGGTAAGGTTGGTGTTTTCTATGAAGCTTTTCAAGGGAAACTATTATGTTAAGTATGTCACCTATGCACATATTTAAGTCAATATTGACTTATTAAATTTGCGAGAACGGGTTGTGGGAGAACAGTCCTGTGGCTCTCAAACTTACGAACTTTATATCTACAAATTGGTTGATAAACACTTCGAAGAAACTATGCATTCTTTGATGGAAATGTTCAGATGGATAAACCAGTAAATTACATAAATAGGAATAGTTTGAATAACCACTAGTTTTCTTAAATTTCATTGTCCTACTGCCTCTTATTTATTTAAAAACGTGTGGATGTAGCTCTCATACAGGAGCATGATGTGTCTGTTGCAGTGTCTGAGCGTGCATTATCATGTGGTGCTCAACCCGCCGAGGACGCCTTTCGGGGGGACCCTTATGTTATTCTCTCGTAGGGCCGCCTCCTCCGTGCTTCACACGGAGTTGGATGGGCGTGTGCTATTTGTGTGGGTGGAGTTTTTGGGGGTCGTCATTCCGTTCTTGACGGTGTACGCCCCCTCGGGTGCGGCGCGTCGTCGGGAGCGGGAGGAGTTTTTTAGGGTGGGGCTTCTCCCTTTCTTGCGCCATGATACGCGGGGCATGATTTTTGGAGGACACTTCAATTGTGTGACGAGTGCACGGGATTATTGTAGCGCTCGTCCGCAGAATATCTCGGGTGCGCTGCTGGAGGTGGTGCGTTCCTGCGGTTTCCGGGACGCTGCTGTGCTCTTTGGTGGAGGGCTGTCGTTTACTTTTGCTGCACGTGGGGTGCGTTCGCGCATTGATAGGGTGTATGTCAATGGTGGGGATTGTACGGTGTATGATTTTCGCACTGTCCCGGTTGCATTCTCCGACCACAGTTTGGTGGTGGTCCGGGTTGGGGTGCCCAGTCAGGTGCGGGGTGGTGGAAGCTAAACTGTGGGTTGTTGCGTTCTCCGCGTGTTTGTCGTCAGTTTCGGTGTTGGTGGGTCGGGATTCGGGCCCGGCGTTGTGAGTTTCTGTCTTGGAGTGGTGGGAGTAGTGTAAAGTGCAGTGTCGTTTGTTTTTTCGCGTGGTTGCTAAACGCGAGGCTGCTGGGCGCTTTGGGTTGCTGCGGTTGTTGCAGGCGCAGCTGTCGAGGTTGTATGTAAGGTACGATGCTGGTGTTGATTGTTGACTGCAAGGCGCGTATATGCGGGTGGCGGAGGGTGTGCGTGTGAGGGCTCGTGTAAGTGAGAGGGTGGACTGGGAACGGATTTCTCCGTTTCTTTTAAGTAAGGTGCGGGCCGCGCGGGACTCTGTTCTTTTTACGGCCTTGCAACGGCCAGATGGGACGGCTGCCCATCTGGCCGTTGCAGATGGGCAGACGGCTGCCCATCTGGCCGTTGTAGATGCGGGTGGCGGAGGGTGTGCGTGTGAGGGCTCGTGTAAGTGAGAGGGTGGACTGGGAACGGATTTCTCCGTTTCTTTTAAGTAAGGTGCGGGCCGCGCGGGACTCTGTTCTTTTTACGGCCTTGCAACGGCCAGATGGGACGGCTGCTTCGGACACGGGTGGGGTGTTGCACTATGTTCGGCAGGAGTTGGCTGCGCTGTATGCGGAGGTGGCTGGGGACGCCGCGCTTGCGGAGGATTTCTTGGGTCGGTGCCTTCCTGGGTTGCACACTCCGCAGCACACTGCGGAGTGTGCAAGTAATTGAGATTTAGTACTATACTGGGTCGCAATATAGAATGTAGTTCTGTGGATAGATAACTATAGGCAGCATAGGAAGCAAGTCATTTAGTTGCCCCCCAGTTACAATGGGTCATTAAAAAGCTTAAATTTTTTTAGAGCACTGTAGTGTAGCCAGCGTTGAAGTTTCTTAAAGATACTAATTGACTGTCAAACAAGATAGGACAAAAATCATTCATCGTAGATACCGAGCGAGGTCACCGAGACAGGCCTAAAAATAATGCTACAACCAGGTTTTACAAGTAATTCATACAATGTCATTGTGACTGAAATCACAAGCCATTAATTATTTCCTTAACGAGTTAAGTATACTAACTGCACTTCAGGTTCCTGGAGGCAAGTTGTGTACACACGAAGCCTTAAGAGACCTGGCTAAAGGTATAAGAGATGAGGTAGTTTACATTTTAATATTCTTTACATTATTCAGGAAACTAGACCATTGACCGACATATCAAAGGTTGGTCTCAGGTGAATGACTGGGCGTGGTGACAAGCCATGTTATTGCACTATATGGTCGTTATTGATGTTCTTCAGTACTAGGAGTCCTCGTTGCCTACCCTGTGGTCGCCCGAGCCTGAAGACGGGAGGAGAGATCACTTATATTCCTGAAATAAGATTTTATATATTGTGATAAGGTCAGATCAAGTTTTTACATCTCTACAGCCGGTGAAGCCCTTATCAGTAACTTGCACTTAAAGAAAATCTACCCAATTTGAGCCGTTTGACAGATGAATAAAGTAAAACAAGGCCTACGGACCTTTCTGTGCGAGACTATTTTGCACAGTGTACCCAGATGATCACGCCTCGCTCCTTGTCCACATGAACTGTATCCCACCTAAGAAAAATTTTACGTAGTTTTAGAACGAATCTTTGCCATTTAGTAAATCAGTCCAGCAGGACGACCATATTAAGTTTAATGACTATGTATTTCAATAATATGCAACTGTTGAACAATAACATGAACTCACTTCTGGCAACAATTCTCTTAAGTCTTCCTTATCCTCGTCTTCTAACTAGGTGGAAGCCTCTGCAATGATTATCAGTGAGAATTTGCTTGATCCCAGCTACAGGTATTTTAAAGTGCTTACCGGCTCTCATTTCTGAAACAGTTTAACAGATTAGTTTTACTCTTTAGTGGACATAAGCCATGTTGAGGATTCTAAACTTCAATCTTGCGTACTATAAGCACTTGTTTGATCTATCTGATAGTGTGTGTAACCTAATCAAACTAGAACTTTTACTACGTTACCAGGTATTCCACAGGATTGAGTGTCGAGATTGATGTGGGCCTTTAAGGCCGAGACACTTAAGCTGGGGAACCTTAAATTCAGGAAAAGGGGGGGGGGGGGGTTCAGCTTTAGTGAATTGTTGGACGAAACGTGCAACTGGAAAAAGTGTCAAACCTGTTAGTGTCAGAAATGTAGAGACTTTCCCCAAAGGACGACTTAAAGGAGATGCTAGACAAACTGGTACAAACAGGTTTTGCTCAGACGGGAGGAACGCCAGGGAGCCGTGTGGGGCCATGTAGTGGTCCTAGAAGACACCATACACCCACACCAGAGCCGTGTGGGGCCATGTAGTGGTCCTAGAAGACACCATACACCCACACCAGAGCCGTGTGGGGCCATGTAGTGGTCCTAGAAGACACCATACACCCACACCAGAGCCGTGTGGGGCCATGTAGTGGTCCTAGAAGACACCATACACCCACACCAGAGCCGTGTGGGGCCATGTAGTGGTCCTAGAAGACACCATACACCCACACCAGAGCCGTGTGGGGCCATGTAGTGGTCCTAGAAGACACCATACACCCACACCAGAGCCGTGTGGGGCCATGTAGTGGTCCTAGAAGACACCATACACCCACACCAGTACTTAAGCAGAAGCATTCTGGAAAGTTACAAATTTAAGACTACAATGCATTTCTATTTAACCCTGCTGCATGAACATGGTTAATAAGACAGGGTGAAAAAAATCAAAAGGCTAAAATTAAGGAAAACATTTGGAGGGGGGAGGGGGGGGGGTAATGCTTTTAAACCTATACAAGCATTAAATTAACACTTAGTAGGGAGAAGTATTTAGTGTAAAAAGTATCTGCCTTTATCAGTTTCAATGTTAACATTGGAGGGCAGTAAATGGGATACCGTCAACGTGCAGGGCCATGTTATATATTACCAAACTTTAGTTTTGAACTGCTAGAGCAACCCACTGTTGGGGGAGGGGGGGGGGGGGGGGAGTGTCCGGAGACTAGCATCTGAACTTTACTTACGGCGCGTTTGTCAAGCTCCTGACTGCCTCGTGTACACCTCCGGGGCGCTGACAATAACTACGAACCGGTAGTTCACTACTGTTTAGGTGCAGTAGTCAAGACATTCCGTTAACTTTTTACGCTAAGAAAATTTTACACAACTACACTAAATTCTGCTGAAAATGCTACTTTTAATAAGGGAATTTTACTACTAATATGACAAATTACAATTAGCGTTGATGCTAAAGAAACAGATTAAGGGCAGGATGGATATCTTCTAGATACAGACCCTCGTTCATGGGTTATGGAAAATTTCACTAGTTATGCTTTAATAGAACACTTCTAGTCTGCTGAAGTTACGTCATTAAAACAATTTAGTTTTGAATTTGAAAATATTAAAAACCAAGTAATCCCATTGTACACTTACAAAAGTGATATATTTAACCGAAACGTTAAGGTTGAAGGCCAGACGTTAAGGGCTAGCCTCTCGCAGGATACAAGTCGGGTAGAGGAGGGTCAGAAGCCAGTTTGGGTCTGCTATAGTGCCACACGCAACACTTAACCCTGGCAACATAAAACAAATAGTGTAGTGTATGGGGGGTAACTAATTCCAGTACGGGGAACCAAAGGGGGGGGGGGGGGGGGGGGGAGACGCAACAAGAGGGAAGAGGGGGCGGGATCCTCACCATACAGCTCACCTCCAAGAGACGAAGCTGGAACTGTATACCAAAAGTGAGGTACAACACACTGAAGTGCTTTTTGTCTCATCGTTTCTTATATACCCAGCAGCCAACCAAACCCGGCCGCTGATTGGTTGACATTCACCCTAACACTCACCCCATTGGTTAACATTTTGCGAGTCTCAAGTGTCAATTAACAATGGCCAACAACCACTCCTTCACTTCCCCAAATACGAACGAGTCTCTAATGAACCAATAGTGATCCCCAGCTTGTATGTTTGAAGTTGTTAATTTCAAAATATAATTCACAAACCAAAAAAATTCTATTGTAAATGTTGCAACAGAACAACAGGTACAAGAGAGCAACATTTGCAATATGGAAGTGAAGTAGTAATCGTCCGTCAGTCAAGAAGTGTTAATGGCCGCTCCACAACTACAATATACAATATATACAATAACAGACTAACAAACCCACAACCCAAAATTCCTGATATAACACTGAATGATGTTAAATATTTGCTTTCAACTGACTTAAGATATTGCTCGTTAATGACAAATTAAGCGATTTTAACTTATTGAAGTGTGGACATTTATGCTTTCTAATAACTATTAACGTCCAGGATGACATTGTTCAGAATATTATTCTGCACAAGTGGCGTCCTCGACGATCACCACGTGACGCCGGACGGGTCCTCGGCGCTCCTCTCGTCCTCGGAACAAAACTTCCCGTCACCTTCCTCGCTCTTCCTGTCTCCGTCTCCCCCAAGGTGCTCCTCGAGCGTCTGGAGTATAAGTCTCAAGGCGAGTCTTATAGGCTGTCAGGCGGTTCCCAGCTCCTTTCTACACGCCCTCTACAGCTCCGACCTCTTCAGTTCTGGCTGTTAGAGCTGTATGTTTACCTTCAGATTTATCAGTCTTATCGTAATCTCCACCTCAGACGACTACAGCCAGACAGTAAGGCAACGAAGATCGTCTCGGGGTATGAAAGAACATCTACAACGACGGGATAACATAACACGACATTGCCTCTCACTGCGTCAAGTCTGTCACGTGACCCCAGCCTCTGATGTTGACGCCTCTCGTAGGTCTTGCCTCTCATGTCTTCCTACTTGGGAACCTGTACACTGAACATTGCTGCCTTCAACACTGCCAGTGTATCATCAGGATGGATTAAGTGTCCACAATTAGTCACTCGATGTGTATGGGGGTCCACTACCATCCGTAGCATGGGTATTGGGTCCATTACCACCGGTATGATGTGTATGGGGGTCCACTACCACCTGTTCATGGGTCCACTACCACCCGTAGGATGGCTATGAAGTCCACTATCACCTGTAGGATGTTAATGGGGTACACTACCAAATGTTGGATGAGTATGGGTTCTACTACCACCCACAGGACGGGTATGGGGTTCACTACCCCCCACCTGTGTGTGGTAGTGGACCCCATCCCAATCCTTTGGATGGTAGTGTCCCCCATACCCATCCTATGGGCGGTTGTAGGCCCCATATCCATCCAACTGGTGGTAGTGGACCCTTTACCCATCTTGTGGATGGTTGTGGACCTCATATCCATCCTGTGGGTGGTAGTGGACCCCATACCCATCCTGTGGGTGGTAGTGGACCCCATACCCATCATGTGGGTGGTAGTGGACCCCATTCCCATCCTGTGGGTGGTAGTGGACTCCATACCCATCCAGTGGGGTGATAGTGAGCCCCATACCTATCAAGTGGGCGGTAGTGAACCCCGTATTCATCCTGGGGGCAATAGTGGACCCAATACCCATCCAACAGGTGGCAGTAAACCCCATACCTATCTTTTTGGGTGGTAGTGGACCCCATAAACATCGTGTGACTTGGTGTAGACCCTTAATCTATCCTATTTACTATAGTGTACTCTATAGACATTCCAACATCATATCGTTTTCTGTTGACGTTCCTCCAATTCATTCTCTTTAAGATTTTCAAAGCATACACTATTGTATATAATATTGTTTAGCGAAAGAATCATTATGTAATAATTTATAGTGCTTATTATAATTTACTGAGAAGCATCAAGATTTCTCCTCATTTCTAACCTTTAACAGGATACACTATAGAATGATGGTTTATATCATGGGGTTGAAACTTCAACCCCATGACGACTTCACTTCAATCTTAATTATTTAGCCTTAAAATCATCCAAAAATACTACAAATAAGGAGCCATAGGTGGTAACTATGTATACCACAGATGACGTGGAGGGCTACGTGATTTTCTCAGGTCATAGACCCGATACTCTCCACAGGAGCCAGGTTCACGAAGCAGTTACGCAAGCACTTACGATCCTGTTCATCTTTTCTCAGTTTTTGGCGGCTTTGTTTACAATTATTTAATTGTTAATGAGCTCCGAAGCACCAGGAAGCTGTTTATAACAATAACAACAGTTGATTGGCAAGTTTTCATGCTTGTAAACTGTTTAATAAATATAACCAAAGCCGTCAAAGATTGAGGAAAGATGTACACGTTCGTAAGTGCTTGCGTAACTGCTCCGTGAATCCCGATCCAGAACATACAATGTTCACACCGACCCGTTAGGGAGACGGGTCGGTGTGAACATTGCTCCTTCCCAGACACAAGACCCACATTACAGAAGGGCGAGAACGATAAGATGCTCGTGGTTGCATCTTAATTCTTTGCAACGGCCTCTTGGGCAGTGAGTGGGTGGGAGTAATCTGTGGGAGGTAGTGGACCCACTCCCGTGTTAAAAAAAATACCTGGAAATAGGGAGGTTCGCATCCTGTGTTAGGACCCCAGCAAGAAAGAGCAGGGGATACTGTAGGAAAATGTTCAGCTCCTATATAAAGAACTCCCTGCTAGATGCGTAGGGTTGGAATAAAAATCCATGGCTGTAAATCCCACCAAACACACAACTGAACTACGACGTTGCAACTTGAATTTTGTAACTAGCTCATCAAGATTGTAACTTGCTTAGCTAAATGAATTGTGAGGTTCAGTCCCTGAGCCCATTATGTGCCTTTGTAACCCTTTCCACTACCGCCCACAAGATGGGTATGGGGTGCATAATAAATGAACTAAACTAACGTTGCTACAACATTCGAACAACATTCAACACCTAACAAGTTGTAACGACGTTCTAATACGCCATAAAAACGTTACAGCGATACGTCAAACATTATTACAAGTTTCAATAAGTGGAAAATAGTGACAGTTACGTTGTGTGTGTGTGATCGCAGAGATATATTACATCTGGCAACAAGCACACAACGATTGATTAACGTCATTACGTCGTTACAACGTTTAAACTGTCTAAATAGCGTAGAGATTACGAAATGTGTTTGCTGGGGGCTGTGACAGGAGGAATGAGACAGTCACGCAGTCACCCCGATCTGCCTTTCATCTTCATAATGTACCAGCAATACAGTAATACATTAAACAGTAATGTATTAATAGAGTAATGCATTAAACGGTATATATTAGAGCTCATGTGCCAGGGCGACAAGGGACCCTTAAATCCTCTTTATGGACGAGGTAATCAAGAGATCTGACGGTCGTATTGATATGCTGTTAAATGGTCTTAGCTTAATGTTTCCAGCTAATAGTCAATATGTCTTAGCAGCATCATTAATGCCCTTCAGCAACTTCTTTAAGGCCCCCTTATCAACATCATTAAGGTCGTTAAGCAGTATTTTCAAGGTAGTTTAGTATTTTCAAGGTGGTTCAGCAGTATCTTCAAGGTGGTTCAGCAGTATCTTCAAGGTGGTTCAGCAGTATCTTCAAGGTGGTTCAGCAGTATCTTCAAGGTGGTTCAGCAGTATCTTCAAGGTGGTTCAGCAGCATCTTCAAGGTGGTTCAGCAGCATCTTCAAGGTGGTTCAGTAGCATCTTCAAGGTGGTTCAGCAGCATCTTCAAGGTGGTTCAGCATCTTCAAGGTGGTTCACCAGCATCTTCAAGGTGGTTCACCAGCATCTTCAAGGTGGTTCAGTAGCATCTTCAAGGTGGTTCAACAGCATCTTCAAGGTGGTTCACCAGCATCTTCAAGGTGGTTCAACAGCATCTTCAAGGTGGTTCAACAGCATCTTCAAGGTGGTTCACCAGCATCTTCAAGGTGGTTCAGCAGCATCTTCAAGGTGGTTCAGCAGTATCTTCAAGGTGGTTCACTATCTTCAACGACCTATAGCTAACAAGAGGGAGTATACACTACCCTATAGGTCTGGGTATGGCTCCCCTGGTTTACAAAGTCTGCGTAAGTCTACAAAGTCTGCATCACACCTTTACTGAAAGTGATTTTCAAATGATTTTGAAAAGGGAAAAACATGATTTTGTGCATGTAAATACACAAAATTTACACACATACACACATAATAAATACACATACTAAACTCACATTTTCTCCAAGAACATTAATGTACTTGTGATGTTTAATGAAGCAACGAAACCACTTTATTCTTCGGGGTGACTATAGCATTTGTCTGGACCACTTTCTGATGTAGAGCGAGGAAGGAGTTTGAAAATCGGAAAGTTATTGGCTTAGCGAGGTTAGGCGCTTATGAGAGGTTAAAAGCTAAGCTGGTTTGGCTTAAATAGCCCCTTGGAAGGGGGGTAGAAGGATAGGATTTGAGTCTGGGATATCAGGACGTTGTAATGGATCGCTGTCCCAGCCACGTGGATTAGCGGGGATCGAACTCTGACCCTGCAAGATAAGTTCAAGAAGGGAATAGACGATTGACTTAGACAGCAATAAAAGAAATTCTTCTTTGATTTCAGACATTTGTATTGAGAAGAAAATTGTGATATCAGACATTAGTATTAAGAAGAAAGAAGGAGTTTCCTCAACGTACAAGAAGATAAGTTGAAAAGTAAAGAGACTCAATTATCCCTAAATATATACTTTTTGCATCTAATAGTCCGTCATTACTGATCTCTTTTCAGGTCACACTCAGATCGAGGATAAGAAGAGGTCACCCTCAGGTCAAGGATGAGGATAGGTCACCCTCAGGTCAAGGATGAGAATAGGTCACACTCAGGTTGCTAGGAATGGCCTTAAATTGCCTTAAATTAATCACCATTGACAGTATTCTTCCTAAAATCAAAATTCACAGGAAAAAATCTACTAAAGGCTCTTATATTCAATTTGTTCTTCTAATTTCTGTATTGAGATGAGTTTTGTTCTTCCGCTGTATGAATATAAATATTCAAATGTCTATCAAGGGTGAGGGAAGAGGGACGTAGTTTTTCATGTAAGGGAAAATTCGACAGAAATTTATACATGTCTGCATGGATTTACAGTGTGTTTCTGAGTGGCTTCGCAAGTGAGTTTGAGTGGTCCAACACGTGAGTCTGAGTGCCCCATCACGTGAATCTGAGTGGCCTGGTACGGCCCTACCATAGGACCTTGGGGTAGGGCCGAGTACAGGCCTCCTCTCACCAACCACACGACCACACGGATGTAAAGTTCCATGGCAGCAGGAAGAAGCAGAAATTAAGTGGAAGCCTCAGCAGAAGCATCTGTCTTAGCAGGCACCAGCAGCCATAGTCAGCAGCAGAAGCAGCGGTCTTAGCAGGCACCAGCAGCCATAGTCAGCAGCAGAAGCAGCGGTCTTAGCAGGCACCAGCAGCCATAGTCAGCAGCAGAAGCAGCGGTCTTAGCAGGCACCAGCAGCCATAGTCAGCAACAGAAGCAGCGGTCTTAGCAGGCACCAGCAGCCATAGTCAGCAGCAGAAGCAGCGGTCTACATTGAAGCAGACATCTGATAGTGACAGAAGAGGTCTGACAGCAGCAGCACCCGTTGACCTACAGCAGCAGCAGCAGCAACAAGAACAGCAGAGGTCCGTCGACGGAAGCGGTCAGGCAGAAGCACCGTCAGGAGGCAGGAAATTGCTGACCTTCTCTGTCCATTGCGACATCGTTAGGAGCGTGAGGAGAGGCGAGCACCTCCCCCCTCACAGTTCACTACCACATTGTCAGTAGAGTGCCGTGCCTCACAGTATATTGGCAACATAACAGGGACCTTCAACGATGCCATTAGCATCCAGGTAAATGTTAACGTATTCCCTCATAGTGAGGGGGGCGAGGTGTCCACCTCACCACTCACTAACCATCCTGTCCTCATACCCCAGATGCTATCCTATCCTCATATCCAAGATGTTGTTACCCTATTCTTACACCCCAATTCTTATCAGTCGTCAAATCTCTTTAAAATGTCATATAATCATGCTTTCAACGGATTCCGAGTCGTAGTTACAATATCTTGTGGGCCCTCTTGTGGGCTCTCTTTTGGGCCCGTCTTGTGGGCCCGTCTTGTGGGCCCGTCTTGTGGGCCCGTCTTGTGGGTCCGTCTTGTGGGCCCGTCTTGTGGGCCCGTCTTGTGGGCCCTCTAGTAATGAAGTGTCAAGAAGGAGGAGAAGACGATCCCAAATGGTAACGAATTATCAGAATTATCAGCAAAGAGACTATTTCTTGGTAACGAATTGTCAGCAAGCAGGAGGCGACACATTGGTAACGAGGAATTAATAAGATGGAGAAAACGCCTCCTCGCACCAGCTATTTCAACCATGAAAACCAATTATTTCTCATTCAATAGTGAAATTGGGTGAATCGAATCCCATTACTACTGACAAATAATTTCATTTTTTTGGGGTGGGGGGTGGGGAGGGGGGGGGGGGGGGGGGGAGGGGGGTGGGGTTATCACAGCATCGGTGGTGTGTAAAGTATCCAGTCTGTCAAGAAGGTTCTGTTCCATCACTTTAGTGATGGAACACTTTAGATTTTTATAAGTAGGTAAATTAGGGTAAATCCGAACACACTCGACGCTTACTAAACGTCGATTTTACGTTGATTTAACGGATGATCTTAGAGTTGGTTTAGCGTTGATGTGTTGATTACCTAGTGGGGACATTATCTCAAGATTAACGTCAATTTAGCGTTGAGAGATCGTAGCGTTGATCTTGCAATTGCTTTAATGCAACATATCATTCGCTAGGACCTTCGAGGGGTCGAACCAGGGGGGGGGGGCCTTTCAAGTATGTGTATGTCTATTTGTCCTGTTAATCCTGGTACCAGGTATGTCTGGTAGTCCCATTGACCCCCCCCTCCTGGTACTTCCCATGATGTATCTAGTTATCCCGTAGACCCCTGGTACTTCCCCTACGTATTAATACCACGTGATCTATGCGCCGTCATACCTCACATCACATAATTAATAACAAACATCTGCTCCCTCTGAAGCTCTACCTCAACAGGGCTCTATCTTGGGCTCTATTATTCGACATTAAAAACTCGAAGCCCGGAGATTTAATTGAAAGTTAATTACCTAACGTGAAAGGGACAAAATTTGGGTTGTGTTTAATTTGTAAGTGAAGTAAAACTTGTTGGTGTAATTATGCAAATTATTCAAAATATCATTAAAATTCACATGAAACGAATATTAGATCCAAAATGCGGCCATTTGGGAAGATGAGGCGCTTAGACCAGTGATATATAACACTGTTGTCTGAGCTCCAGTGCCTCGCACAGTGATCCATCACTGTTGTCTGAGCTGCAGTGCCTCGCCCAGTGATCCATCACTGTTGTCTGAGCTCCAGTGCCTCGCACAGTGATCCATCACTGTTGTCTGAGCTCCAGTGCCTCGCACAGTGATCCATCACTGTTGTCTGAGCTCCAGTGCCTCGCCCAGTGATCCATCACTGTTGTCTGAGCTCCAGTGCCTCGCCCAGTGATCCATCACTGTTGTCTAAGCTCAAGTGCCTCACTAAGACTTACTGTGAATCCTTCTCCAAAGTGAGAATTGACTCCCTGGTCGAAACCAAGTTCGAATCATTGTTTAATATTTCCACGTGTTCTGTTTAACTCAGGTGTGTTCTAGCCCACGATTCATCAACCCCTTACGAAACCTATACATCTTCCCTTAATCATGGGGATTAATTTCTACACTTACTTGCAACCTCCCTATAGAGGAACACTCTCTGGAAGCCTCCATATATAAAAATATACTCACTGGAAACCTTCATGTGAAGACACACTTTCTAGTAACATTAGATTTCTTAGAACATTACTTTGTGTTTGAGTTAGATACGCTGAAGTGGGGGAAATGGTTTAGAACCTAATATACGCCAGTTCTTTAAGACAGCATTTAGATGTGTCTTGAGTCAGACGCGTTCACTACGTGTCATAAACGACCCGTCTGTCCTTCCTCGTTAGACTCACCAGAGCGGTAAATGGTCTATCAAACTTGGGAAATAATCTGATTAAAACAGAGAGTCTCATTAGCGTTATGCCTTACGTTCCGAAGGCTATGGGCCGGACCGAAGCTCGTTACTTCTATCTGGAATATAATTCTGAGTTGTAATATAATCGATTCGATAATTCTGAGTTGTAATATAATCGATTTGAATGTATGGACTGACCTGCAGTCACAGGGGGAATTACTAGTAAGGCTTTTCATTAATTTTATATACCCAGGAGTGACTATTATATATACTCATAGGTGACTATTCAACTATTCGATACGTTCGGCTGCTGTAAAGACTTCTTTGTCAGCTTGTCAGCAAAGACGACTATCGACCTCCTCATTAAAAACAGCCCGAAGCCGACGGAGAACCCTGTGCAGCAGTTAAGCGTTGTATACCTGTACACTTGCCCCCACGAAGGATGTAACCTTCAATCTAAGTACATAGGTATGACGTCGACCAAGCTGACGAGGCGTTTGACCTGTCATCTTCAATCAGGCGCCCCTAGGAATCACATGAGACAAGCCCATGACATCACCTCAACAAAATATTGAATAAAAATACTTGCATAAACTCAGGATGTAAGAAGATTACAAATTCTTAAAGTCATTCATGTAAAAGCCGAACAATTTGCTATAACTACCCTAATAACGGAACTATTCACTCTACCACACCGTGAGAGTAGGAACAAGACCGGAACTTGAAGATGCCAACGAGGACGATACTGTTCAAAATGCTAGATACAGACTTCTCAGTGGTGTGTGAGTACCCCAGACACAGACTTCTCAGTGGGGTGTGAGTACCCCAGATACAGACTTCTCAGTGGGGTGTGAGTACCCCAGATACAGACTTCTCAGTGGGGTGTGAGTACCCCAGATACAGACTTCTCAGTGGGGTGTGAGTACCCCAGACACAGACTTCTCAGTGGTGTGTGAGTACCCCAGACACAGACCTCTCAGTGGGGTGTGGGTACCCCAGACACAGACCTCTCAGTGGGGTGTGGGTACCCCAGACACAGACTTCTCAGTGGGGTCTGAGTACCCCAGACACAGACTTTTCAGTGGGGTCTGAGTACCCCAGACACAGACTTCTCAGTGGTGTGTGAGTACCCCAGACACAGACTTCTCAGTGGTGTGTGAGTACCCCAGACACAGACTTCTCAGTGGTGTGTGAGTATCCCAGACACAGACTTTTCAGTGGGGTGTGAGTACCTCAGATACAGACTTCTCGGTGGTGTGTGCGTACCCCAGACACAGACTTCTCAGTTGGGTGTGGGTACCCCAGATACAGACTTCTCAGTGGGGTGTGGGTACCCCAGATACAGACTTCTCAGTGGGGTGTGGGTACCCCAGACACAGACTTCTCAGTGGGGTGTGGGTACCCCAGACACAGACTTCTCAGTGAGGTGTGCGTACCCCAGATACAGACTTTTCAGTTGGGTGTGAGTACCCCAGATACAGACTTCTCAGTGGTGTGTGGGTACCCCAGATACAGACTTCTCAGTGGGGTGTGGGTACCCCAGACACAGACTTCTCAGTGAGGTGTGAGTACCCCAGATACAGACTTCTCAGTGGGGTGTGAGTACCCCAGATACAGACTTCTCAGTGGGGTGTGGGGACCCCAGACACAGACTTCTCAGTGGGGTGTGGGTACCCCAGACACAAACTTCTCAGTGGTGTGTGAGTACCCCAGACACAGACTTCTCAGTGGTGTGTGAGTATCCCAGACACAGACTTTTCAGTGGGGTGTGAGTACCTCAGATACAGACTTCTCGGTGGTGTGTGCGTACCCCAGACACAGACTTCTCAGTTGGGTGTGGGTACCCCAGATACAGACTTCTCAGTGGGGTGTGGGTACCCCAGATACAGACTTCTCAGTGGGGTGTGGGTACCCCAGACACAGACTTCTCAGTGGGGTGTGGGTACCCCAGACACAGACTTCTCAGTGAGGTGTGCGTACCCCAGATACAGACTTTTCAGTTGGGTGTGAGTACCCCAGATACAGACTTCTCAGTGGTGTGTGGGTACCCCAGATACAGACTTCTCAGTGGGGTGTGGGTACCCCAGACACAGACTTCTCAGTGAGGTGTGAGTACCCCAGATACAGACTTCTCAGTGGGGTGTGAGTACCCCAGATACAGACTTCTCAGTGGGGTGTGGGGACCCCAGACACAGACTTCTCAGTGGGGTGTGAGTACCCCAGATACAGACTTCTCAGTGGGGTGTGGGTACCCCAGACACAGACTTCTCAGTCTGGTGTGGGTACCCCAGACACAAACTTCTCAGTGGGGTGTGAGTACCCAAGATACAGACTTCTCAGTGGGGGTGTGGGTACCCCAGACACAGACTTCTCAGTGGGGTGTGGGTACCCCAGACACAAACTTCTCAGTGGGGTGTGAGTACCCCAGATACAGACTTCTCAGTGGGGGTGTGGGTACCCCAGACACAGACTTCTCAGTGGTGTGTGGGTACCCCAGACACAGACTTCTCAGTGGGGTGTGAGTACCCCAGACACAGACTTCTCAGTGGGGTGTGAGTACCCCAGACACAGACTTCTCAGTGGGGTGTGGGTACCCCAGACACAGACTTCTCAGTGGGGTGTGAGTACCCCAGACACAGACTTCTCAGTGGGGTGTGAGTACCCCAGACACAGACTTCTCAGTGGGGTGTGAGTAACCCAGACACAGACTTCTCAGTGGGGTGTGGGGACCCCAGACACAGACTTCTCAGTGGGGTGTGGGTACCCCAGACACAGACTTCTCAGTGGGGTGTGGGTACCCCAGACACAGACTTCTCAGTGGGGTGTGCGTACCCCAGATACAGACTTCTCAGTGAGGTGTGAGTACCCCAGATACAGACTTCTCAGTGGTGTGTGGGTACCCCAGATACAGACTTCTCAGTGGGGTGTGGGTACCCCAGACACAGACTTCTCAGTGAGGTGTGCGTACCCCAGATACAGACTTTTCAGTTGGGTGTGAGTACCCCAGACACAGACTTCTCAGTGGGGTGTGGGTACCCCAGACACAGACTTCTCAGTGGTGTGAGTACCCCAGACACAGACTTCTCAGTAGTGTGTGAGTACCCCAGACACAGATTTCTCAGTGAGGTGTGAGTACCCCAGACACAGACTTCTCAGTGGGGTGTGGGTACCCCAGACACAGACTTCTCAGTGGGGTGTGGGGACCCCAGACACAGACTTCTCAGTGAGGTGTGAGTACCCCAGACACAGACTTCTCAGTGGGGTGTGGGGACCCCAGACACAGACTTCTCAGTGGGGTGTGAGTATCCCAGACACAGACTTCTCAGTGGGGTGTGGGGACCCCAGACACAGACTTCTCAGTGGGGTGTGAGTACCCCAGACACAGACTTCTCAGTGGGGTGTGGGGACCCCAGACACAGACTTCTCAGTGGGGTGTGGCTGGTGTAGTTACACATTACACCACAGTGTTCCCTCCGGCCGTCAAAACAACTCCGGCTCTTCCAAAGACTCATTAACTCGGCTGTTTTTCCCCATATATTTGGCAAACTTACCTCACGAGCTTCCACACTTTCTCTAACATCTGCACTTATTTGTTTTCTCTCTCGTGTCAGTGTTTTTCTTCTACACAAATAGTGCTCGAGCTACAATATATATATATATATATGTCGTACCTAGTAGCCAGAACGCACTTCTCAGCCTACTATGCAAGGCCCGATTTGCCTAATAAGCCAAGTTTTCATGAATTAATGTTTTTTCGTCTACCTAACCTACCTAACCTAACCTAACCTAGCTTTTTTTGGCTACCTAACCTAACCTTACCTATATATATAGGTTAGGTTAGGTTAGGTAGGGTTGGTTAGGTTCGGTCATATATCTACGTTAATTTTAACTCCAATAAAAAAAATTTCCCTCATACATAGTGAAAAGGGTAGCTTTATCATTTCATAAGAAAAAAATTATAGTAAATATATTAATTCAGGAAAACTTGGCTTATTAGGCAAATCGGGCCTTGAATAGTAGGCTGAGAAGTGAGTTCTGGCTACTAGGTACGACATATATATATATATATATATATATATATATATATATATATATATATATATATATATATATATATATATATATATATATATATATATATGTCGTACCTAGTAGCTAGAACGCACTTCTGAGCCTACAATGCAAGGCCCGATTTGCCTAATAAGCCAAGTTTTCATGAATTAATGTTTTTTCGACTACCTAACCTACCTAACCTAACCTACCTTTTTTCGGCTACCTAACCTAACCTAACCCATAAAGATAGGTTAGGTTAGGTTAGGTAGGGTTGGTTAGGTTCAGTCATATATCTACGTTAATTTTAACTCTAATAAAAAAAGTTGACCTCATACATAATGAAATGGGTAGCTTTATCATTTCATAAGAAAAAAATTAGAGAAAATATATTAATTCAGGAAAACTTGGCTTATTAGGCAAATCGGGCCATGCATAGTAGGCCAAAATGTGCATTCTGGCTACTAGGTACGACATATATATATATATATATATATATATATATATATATATATATATATATATATATACGTATATAATATACATATATACATACATTTATCTTAGGACTACGATATGAGCCTGTGTTCATCCCGTACGCCAGACGAGTCCCCCTGCAATTTTTGGTGAGGCTAGCCCTTAGTATCTGGTCTCCAACTTTGGATAGACTCTTATGGTTTACAAGGAGAGGTCTCCAGCATTGTCCAGGTCTACCTGCCTGTCTCCCATATATCTATCATTTTATCAATCTATCCATTCATCTATGTAACCATCTATCTATTCAATCTATCTCTATTCATCTGTTGCAAGAGAGTATACACGGAGAGTGAGAGTATACATGGAGAGTGAGAGTATACATGGAGAGTGAGAGTATACACAGAGAGTGAGAGTATACACAGAGAGTGAGAGTATACATAGAGTGAGAGTATATGCAGAGAGTGAGAGTATACACAGAGAGTGAGAGTATACACAGAGAGTGAGAGTATACACAGAGAGTGAGAGTATACACAGAGAGTGAGAGTATACACAGAGAGTGAGAGTATACACAGAGAGTGAGAGTATACACAGAGAGTGAGAGTATACACAGAGAGTGAGAGTATACACAGAGAGTGAGAGTATACACAGAGAGTGAGAGTATACACAGAGAGTGAGAGTATACAGAGAGAGAGAGCATACACAGAGAGTGAGAGTATACACAGAGAGTGAGAGTATACACAGAGAGTGAGAGTATACACAGAGAGTGAGAGTATACACAGAGAGTGAGAGTATACACAGAGAGAGAGAGTATACACAGAGAGTGAGAGTATACACAGAGAGTGAGAGTATACACAGAGAGTGAGAGTATACACAGCGAGTGAGAGTATACACAGAGAGTGAGAGTATACACAGAGAGAGAGAGTATACACAGAGAGTGAGAGTATACACAGAGAGTGAGAGTATACACAGAGAGTGAGAGTATACACAGAGAGTGAGAGTATACACAGAGAGAGAGAGAGAGTATACACAGCGAGTGAGAGTATACACAGAGAGTGAGAGTATACAGAGAGAGAGAGAGTATACACAGAGAGTGAGAGTATACACAGAGAGTGAGAGTATACAGAGAGAGAGAGCATACACAGAGAGTGAGAGTATACACAGAGAGAGAGAGAGTATACACAGCGAGTGAGAGTATACACAGAGAGTGAGAGTATACAGAGAGAGAGAGTATACACAGCGAGTGAGAGTATACAGAGAGAGAGAGAGTATACAGAGAGAGAGTATACACAGAGAGTGAGAGTATACAGAGAGAGAGAGTATACACAGAGAGTGAGAGTATACAGAGAGAGAGAGTATACACAGAGAGTGAGAGTATACAGAGAGAGAGAGTATACACAGAGAGAGAGAGTATACACAGAGAGAGAGAGTATACACAGTCCTCTCTAACACTACACTTATGTCAAACGTCACGGATTCAATACATAATAATACTTCATTATAGTAACCCTTTCGCCTCTTAGACATTCTCACTCATCATACTCCCTCACCACTCTCCCTCACCACACTCTCCCTCACCACTCTCCCTCACCACACTCCCTCACTACTCTCCCTCACCACACTCTCCCTCACCACTCTCCCTCACCACACTCCCTCACCACACTCTCCCTCACCACTCTCCCTCACCCCACTCTCCCTCACCACACTCTCCCTCACCACACTCTCCCTCACCACTCTCCCTCACCACTCTCCCTCACCACACTCTCCCTCACCACTCTCCCTCACCACACTCCCTCACCACACTCTCCCTCACCACTCTCCCTCACCCCACTCTCCCTCACCACACTCTCCCTCACCACTCTCCCTCACCACACTCCCTCACCACACTCTCCCTCACCCCACTCTCCCTCACCACACTCTCCCTCACCACTCTCTCCCTCACCACTCTCCCTCACCACACTCTCCCTCACCACTCTCCCTCACCACACTCCCTCACCACACTCCCTCACCACACTCTCCCTCACCACTCTCCCTCACCACTCTCCCTCACCACTCTCCCTCACCACACTCTCCCTCACCACTCTCAATCACCACACTCTCCCTCACCACTCTCCCTCACCACACTCTCCCTCACCACACTCTCCCTCACCACACTCTCCCTCACCACTCTCCCTCACTACACTCTCCCTCACCACTCTCCCTAACCACACTCTCCCTCACCACTCTCCCTCACCACTCTCCTTCACCACACCCTCCCTCACCACTCTCCTTCACCATACTCTCCTTCACCACACTCTCCCTCACCACTCTCCTTCACCACACTCTCCCTCACCACTCTCCCTCACCACACTCTCCCTCACCACACTCTCCCTCATCACTCTCCCTCACCACACTCTCCCTCACCACACTCTCCCTCACCACTCTCCCTCACCACACTCTCCCTCACCACTCTCCCTCACCACACTCTCCCTCACCACTCTCCCTCACCACACTCTCCCTCACCACTCTCCTTCACCACACTCTCCCTCACCACACTCTCCCTCACCACACTCTCCCTCACCACTCTCCCTCACCACTCTCCTTCACCACACTCTCCCTCACCACACTCTCCCTCACCACTCTCCTTCACCACACTCTCCCTCACCACTCCCCCTCACCACACTCTCCCTCACCACTCTCTCCCTCACCACTCTCCCTCACCACACTCTCCCTCACTACTCTCCCTCACCACACTCTCCCTCACTACTCTCCCTCACCACACTCTCCCTCACCACTCTCTCCTTCACCACTCTCTCCCTCACCACACTCTCCCTCACCACTCTCTCTCACCACACTCTCCCTCACAACTCTCCCTCACCACACTCTCCTTCACCACACTCTCCCTCACCACACTCTCCCTCACCACTCTCCCTCACCACACTCTCCCTCACCACACTCTCCCTCACCACTCTCCCTCACCACACTCTCCCTCACCACACTCTCCTAACTACCTTCATCACATTACTTCTGTCATCATTAATTCGATTTAGTTAGTAAATGACAGGAGGATAGGATGAACGAGGAGTGTGTTCGTGAGAGAGAGAGAGAGAGAGAGAGAGAGAGAGAGAGAGAGAGAGAGAGAGAGAGAGAGAGAGAGAGAGAGAGAGAAAGAGAGAGAGACTTGCCTCCTACCTTTGGCACATAAAAAATCCTCTTATGGACCAATAAGAGCTGCCTCGTATTGGTCAATAAAGCTGCCTCACATGGGTCAATAGGAACTGCCTCGTATGGACCAATAGGAGCTGTCTCGTATGAGCCAATAGGAACTACCTCGTATGGATCAATAGGAGCTGCCTCGTATCGGTCAACAGGAACTGCCTCGTACGGGTCAATAGGAGCTGCCTTGTATGGGTCAATAGGAGCTGCCTCGAATGGGCCAATAGGAGCTGCCTCGAATGGGCCAATAGGAGCTGCCTCGAATGGGTCAATTGGAGCTGCCTCGTATGGACAGCTCCTCATTTTGACCCCCTCTCTCATGTTGACCCTCATGTTTGCTTTACTCACCTAACTGTACTCACCTATTCACCTCACTAACTGTGCTCACCTGTTCAACTAGGTACTAACCTAGTTGTATTCACCTACTTTTACTTCTCTAGTTGGTCTCACCTACTTTGCCATTACTCCCCCCCTTCCCCCTAGCGGTGCTCGTGTAATTGTACTCACCTACTTGTATTCACCTAACAGTGCTCAAGTTGTATTGACCTACATGTACTCCCTCTAGTTGTAGTCGTGTAGTTGTACTCCCCTAGTTGCAGTCATATAGTTGTACTCACTCATTTGTGCTTAACATGAAAATCGTACTATTAAATATATAAGCCAATAGTGTTTTAAATTTTTTTAGCAAAATCATATTAAAAAATTAGATTAAGTAAATGTTTTGCTCACCTTACATACAACTTAGACACAACATTTATAATTAATATTTATGTATGTTACAAAATGATATAAAAAAATGAATAAATGAACTTGACAAAAATAGATTTAATATATAAGGGAAGAAATGGTGTTATATAAGCCAATATTAGCTATATCGAAACAAATTATAATCCAATATACCTTTGAGTATACTAAATATTTTAAGAATATTTCATACAGGTATGAAACAACATTCTCAATTTATATATATTATGTACATGAATTTGATATTTAAATAAGATTATTTTTTGTGACATATAAACGGAAATTATTGTTAGAAAGGATAGCATTTGCCAAATTACATAAACAAATACTTTTACCAATCTTGGGTTAAATGTTGCTCATGTGCCTCTTGACCCATACCTGCAACTTGTCTTTCTCACAACCCTTTGGAAACGTTAGTGGAGGTTGCAACAACGTTTTGTGTTTGCTGGGTAGTGCGAACAAGGGCATTTGGAACTTTCAAGTATTTAAAGTGAGATATGTGTACTAAACAGATTTATTCTTTGATATTTACATGTTCTACCCCTAAATCTTCCTTCACAAGTACATTATCATTACTTCTGTTATCATCGTCTACCTTCCGCCAGCAGGTGAGCCCAAGCGAGAGAGAGCAGAGGCGCCTGCGGTGAGGTGTGTGTTACCTGGGCAAAAGTCTCCCTCCAGGAGTGCCCAAACACTACGAGAAAGAAGGAAATGATTAGGAGAAAGCCCCCAAACACTAAATGAACTTTCTTTTCCCGGAACAATGGAGCTCAACAGGTTGAAAACTCTTGGAGAAGTGTGTGTCAGCTGTTGCCACGGAATAGGAGTTTTAAGGGTTTTACTCTTCTCTTGCGTTCTTCTGTTATTTTTGTTTTGTACTTAAGTGAACTGTTGCTTGGAGGTGTTGTACAAACATGTTGAACGCAATGTTGGTTGTGCGGTCTCTTGCGTTTATAGTCTGCTTGTGTGGCTGTGTTACACACACATACACACTCACACACACACACACACACACACACACATTCACACACATACAAATAAATACACACACATTCATACACACACACATGATTATATTTTGGTAGCAGTCTTTCTATGTTGTTGAATATGACCAGAAGGGTAGGATTAATGATTCTAACACGAATCTTTTCAACATTACTTATGTTTTTCTTCACTGTTGTGGGAAGTTGAAAAATTAACTCTCCAAAGTACACTTTCACACTTTTATTTTTGGTCTGACCCCAAGGGATGCATTTCGCAAGGTCACTCCTTACATTCTCAAAGACTAATTTACCTTGCTATTGCACAGGCTTATATTCTCTTTGGGTAAGTTGGTAAAGAATGAGTAGATGAAACAAGTGGATGATTGGTATAACATAGGGGATATTGATAGGGTATTACACGCATCAACATAACCTGCTGATGTTTTTGCGTCTGCTTGTGTTTCTAAGACAGGGTCATTAGATCCTGTCTCTGCGTTGGCTCGGGGTCTTGGAGTTGGATGTAAAGTTATCACCTACCCAGAAGAGGATATATATATATATATATATATATATATATATATATATATATATATATATATATATATATATATATATATATATATATATATATATATATATATTATATAGACATATATATATATATATATATATATATATATATATATAACTAAATCATTTTAAAGCTAAAGGCATTACAGCGTCAGGTAATTTTTAAGGAAATAAATTTGGTAGACGAAGAAAAAGATTTCAATTTTATTTAACTGAACTTAATTAGTAAAATGAGAGTTGGTTCTATAGGATTATCAGATCTATAATTTCTACTTAAGAAGAAGTCTCCTTAATTAAGTTCCAATTGATGGGAGTTAATTAAACGTAAGAGGCGGTGGCAGAGGAGGAAATCGAAGCTGTGGGATAATGCATATAGAAACTATACTAATCTTCCAAACCAATATTCATCAAGTACTTACACATCCATTTCAGAAACCTGTACATCTTTCAACAATCCTGGCGACTTTGATTTCATTTATGTATAACAGTTTATTACACACAAAGAAATCACAAAGCATTATTTTGGTAATATACATATATATATGTATATATATATATATATATATATATATATATATATATATATATATATATATATATATATATTATATATATATATATATATATATATATATATTATATATATATATATATATATATATATATATATATATATATATATATATATATATATATATTTTATATTTATATATATATTTATATTTTATTTTTTATTTATATATATATATATATATATATATATATATATATATATATATATATTTATATATATATATATATATATATATATATATATATATATATATATATATATATATATATATTGAATACACATGCACAAAATCACACGTTCCCCCCCCCCCTCCCTACAAAATCTCTTGAACATCACTTTCAATAAATATATGAGGAAACATTCAATTTTGTATACAAAATATACTTGTAAAATACATATATCAGTATAAACGTAACTTGGTACGATATCATCACAGACTGGGAAGATACCATCACATGACAATATAAAAAGTAGACCTCTAAAGGTGGTATTTGCAAATGAGATAGAACCAAGAGCCCTGATAAAGCTTAAATAGAACTCTCAGTGATGTTGGTGCCTTTTAAATTATTAGGAAGTCTAAAAAACAGCTTGAAGTTGTCCTTTAAACTCTTGAAGAAGCTCGAGAAAGCTCTCAATAACGCAAAGTATTTTGTAAGCTTGAGGCACTCAACGCACCACAACAGAGGCACTCAACGCACCACAACAGAGGCACTCAACGCACCACAACAGAGGCACTCAACGCACCACAACAGAGGCACTCAACGCACCACAATAGAGGCACTCAACGCACCACAATAGAGGCACTCAACGCATCACAACAGAGGTACTCAACGCACCACAATAGAGGCACTCAACGCACCACAAAAGAGGCACTCAACGCATCACAACAGAGGTACTCAACGCACCACAATAGAGGCACTCAACGCACCACAAAAGAGGCACTCAACGCACCACAATAGAGGCACTCAACGCATCACAACAGAGGCACTCAACGCACCACAATAGAGGCACTCAACGCACCACAATAGAGGCACTCAACGCACCACAATAGAGGCACTCAACGCATCACAACAGAGGCACTCAACGCACCACAATAGAGGCACTCAACGCACCACAATAGAGGCACTCAACGCACCACAATAGAGGCACTCAACGCACCACAATAGAGGCACTCAACGCATCACAACAGAGGTACTCAACGCACCACAATAGAGGCACTCAACGCACCACAATAGAGGCACTCAACGCACCACAATAGAGGCACTCAACGCACCACAAAAGAGGCACTCAACGCATCACAACAGAGGTACTCAACGCACCACAATAGAGGCACTCAACGCACCACAAAAGAGGCACTCAACGCACCACAATAGAGGTACTCAACGCATCACAACAGAGGCACTCAACGCACCACAAAAGAGGCACTCAACGCATCACAACAGAGGCACTCAACGCATCACAACAGAGGTACTCAACGCACCACAATAGAGGCACTCAACGCACCACAAAAGAGGCACTCAACGCACCACAATAGAGGCACTCAACGCACCACAATAGAGGTACTCAACGCATCACAACAGAGGCACTCAACGCACCACAAAAGAGGCACTCAACGCACCACAACAGAGGCACTCAATGCACCACAATAGAGGCACTCAACGCACCACAACAGAGGCACTCATCGCATCACAACAGAGGTACTCAACGCACCACAATAGAGGCACTCAACGCACCACAAAAGAGGCACTCAACGCACCACAATAGAGGTACTCAACGCATCACAACAGAGGCACTCAACGCACCACAAAAGAGGCACTCAACGCATCACAACAGAGGCACTCAACGCACCACAACAGAGGCACTCAACGCACCACAACAGAGGTACTCAACGCATCACAACAGAGGCACTCAACGCACCACAAAAGAGGCACTCAACGCATCACAACAGAGGTACTCAACGCATCACAACAGAGGCACTCAACGCACCACAATAGAGGCACTCAACGCATCACAACAGAGGCACTCAACGCATCACAACAGAGGTACTCAACGCACCACAATAGAGGCACTCAACGCACCACAACAGAGGCACTCAACGCACCACAAAAGAGGCACTCAACGCATCACAACAGAGGCACTCAACGCACCACAATAGAGGCACTCAACGCACCACAAAAGAGGCACTCAACGCATCACAACAGAGGTACTCAACGCACCACAATAGAGGCACTCAACGCACCACAAAAGAGGCACTCAACGCACCACAACAGAGGCACTCAACGCATCACAACAGAGGTACTCAACGCACCACAATAGAGGCACTCAACGCACCACAATAGAGGCACTCAACGCATCACAACAGAGGTACTCAACGCACCACAACAGAGGCACTCAACGCACCACAAAAGAGGCACTCAACGCATCACAACAGAGGCACTCAACGCACCACAATAGAGGCACTCAACGCATCACAACAGAGGTACTCAACGCACCACAATAGAGGCACTCAACGCATCACAACAGAGGTACTCAACGCACCACAACAGAGGCACTCAACGCACCACAAAAGAGGCACTCAACGCATCACAACAGAGGCACTCAACGCACCACAATAGAGGCACTCAACGCATCACAACAGAGGTACTCAACGCACCACAACAGAGGCACTCAACGCATCACAACAGAGGTACTCAACGCACCACAAAAGAGGCACTCAACGCATCACAACAGAGGTACTCAACGCATCACAACAGAGGTACTCAACGCATCACAACAGAGGTACTCAACGCATCACAACAGAGGTACTCAACGCATCACAATAGAGGCACTCAACGCATCACAACAGAGGTACTCAACGCATCACAACAGAGGTACTCAACGCATCACAACAGAGGTACTCAACGCATCACAACAGAGGTACTCAACGCATCACAACAGAGGTACTCAACGCATCACAACAGAGGTACTCAACGCACCACAACAGAGGCACTCAACGCACCACAATAGAGGCACTCAACGCATCACAACAGAGGCACTCAACGCATCACAACAGAGGCACTCAACGCACCACAACAGAGGCACTCAACGCATCACAACAGAGGTACTCAACGCACCACAACAGAGGCACTCAACGCATCACAACAGAGGTACTCAACGCACCACAATAGAGGCACTCAACGCACCACAATAGAGGCACTCAACGCACCACAATAGAGGCACTCAACGCACCACAATAGAGGCACTCAACGCACCACAATAGAGGCACTCAACGCATCACAACAGAGGCACTCAACGCATCACAATAGAGGCACTCAACGCACCACAAAAGAGGCACTCAACGCATCACAACAGAGGTACTCAACGCATCACAACAGAGGCACTCAACGCACCACAACAGAGGCACTCAACGCATCACAAAAGAGGCACTCAACGCATCACAACAGAGGCACTCAACGCTCTACAACAGAGGCACTAAACGCATCACAACAGAGGCACTCAACGCATCACAACAGAGGTACTCAACGCACCACAAAAGAGGCACTCAACGCATCACAACAGAGGCACTCAACGCTCTACAACAGAGGCACTAAACGTATCACAACAGAGGCACTCAACGCATCACAACAGAGGCACTCACCCCACCACAACAGAGCCACTCAACGCACCACAACAAAGGCACTCAACGCTCCACAACAGAGGCACTTAACGCTCTACAACAGAGGCACTCAACGCTCTACAACAGAGGCACTCAATGCACCACAACAGAGGCACTCAACGCATCACAACAGAGGCACTCAACGTACCACAATAGAGGCACTCAGCGCATCTCAACAGAGGCACTCAACGCACCACAACAGAGGCACTCAATGCACCACAACAAAGGCACTCACCGCACCACAACAAAGGTACTCAACGCTCCACAACAGAGGCACTCAATGCACCACAACAGAGGCACTCAACGCTCCACAACAGAGGCACTCAACGTTCCACAACAGAGGCACTCAACGCTCCACAACAGAGACACTCAATGCACCACAACAGAGGCACTCAACGTTCCACAACAGAGGCACTCAACGCTCCACAACAGAGACACTCAATGCACCACAACAGAGGCACTCAACGCTCCACAACAGAGGCACTCAACGGTGTACCAAAGTTTCAAGGGAGAGGACAAAAAATTAAAAAAGTTATAATGGATGATGTTGATAGGTGCCTGAAGAAGGGTGGCGGGTGTGGAAGTCAGAGTGGAGGTGTGGAAGTCAGGGTGGAGGTGTGGAAGTCAGGGTGGAGGTGTGGAAGTCAGGGTGGAGGTGTGGAAGTCAGGGTGGAGGTGTGGAAGTCAGGGTGGAGGTGTGGAAGTCAGGGTGGAGGTGTGGAGAGTCAGAGAAGGGGTGGGGGAGAGTCAGGGAGAGTATGAACAATTCCAAGGGGATATAAATGGACTCAAGGAGTGAGTGAGTGAGTGAGAGAAGCCAGGGAAGAGTGAAAGGTATTAGGGAGGGTATAGGGGGTGTCAGGACGGTGGGGGGGGGGGGGGGGCTGGGTCTGGAAGTGAATAAGATGGGTCAGGGAGGGAGTAAAGATGGATGAGGGAACAGATAATGAGATGGGATGGGATGTTGGAACATCTTCAAGACGTATTCCAAATCACTCATTTCTGATTTTTTGCATAGTCAACCTCTCAGGTCTCACCCTATGAACAATGGTAAGTAATTCACAGTGACCTAGGACCTTTGGATTGGTCGAGGAATACCCCCCCCCCTCGCAAACGCCTAGTGATGCGTTTCGCAAGGTCACTCCTTACATCCTCAAAGATATTGAGTGCTCAGTGAACGAAATAGCGTTTATTAATCACTCAAAAATATGCTACTCCGGCCCTATAATCACCTGGTTAGTGATCAATCACTCATCACAATACATCCGGAATATGTGCATGAGCGAGTTGATCAGTGGTTGTTCCCCTTGTTTGAGTGGATATTCTTGCATGTGTTCTATGCTGCAAGCACATGTTGCAGATGTCTATAGTGATGACCCATATTGTAGCGGGTTTGGATATCCACTCCAAAGAGGGAATGTCTCACGGAAGGCAGCTTGTATATTGTCAGACGCCTTGCAAGAGAGATTTTCGTCTTGCCCATATATTTCGAACCCAAATAACTCTTTCATGTAGATTGACACTCCAGTCTACCTAGCTGTAAATAGGCACCCAGGAATTAATCAGCATGTTCTAAAGCTGTATCCTGGTAATTCTACCCTCGGGGGCGGCCTCGAGATAAGCCTAACATGTACTGTATATATAAGCTGTCTCCTTGTCCCCCAACTCAATGAATTATTATTATTTTCTAATATTTCCCATGCCTTATAGAGTGACTTCACTGAGAACAATTTTAATTTGAACCTGTCGTAGGAAGAAGAAATACCAAGAGAACCTATAAGAACATAAGAACATAAGAACATAAGAATAAAGGTACCTGCAGAGGGCCTATTGGCCCATACGAGGCACCTCCCATTTATAACCACCCAATCACACTCTAATCCCACATACCCAATCTGTAAAGGGATTTAAACTACAATGAACACATTTCCCACACCTTCAACTCGAAATATCAGTTTCAAAGGAAAAAGAATCCTTATTAGTGAAGGAAAAGAGGGAAATCTCGAAATGAAAATGAACCATAGAATTTGATTTTAAATATGCTCAATGGATTTCCCAAGATCCCTTGCTATTTTACGCTCTTGTTCCCATCTATGAAAATCATGGAAAACGTTACTGCAGGCCTATTAAGAGTCAGCATTCGCCCAATAAAACATTCCAAAATGTAAAAAAAAAAAAATATAAAAAAAACGATTAAAAAAATGCCCATATCTCAGCTTACTTTTTTTCATATCCCCTCCAAGTATGTACATACATACATACATACATACATACATACATACATACATACATACATACATACATACATACATACATACATACATATATATACCCTATGTATTGCCTGCCCGAAACGCTGTGCGTATTAGTGGCTTTAGGTATTGTATATACTAGCTCTATCTATAAGTCCAACATTATGTTTGTAACTCACCTTATATGCAAGTACTTTTACCTGAATAAACATTTGAATTTCAATTTACATTTAGATATAGTCATACAGGCTTAGCTCTCTCTCTCTCTCTCTCTCTCTCTCTCTCTCTCTCTCTCTCTCTCTCTCTCTCTCTCTCTCTCTCTCTCTCTCTCTCTCTCTCTCTCTCTCTCTCTCTCTCTCTCTCCCTCTCTCCCAACAACTACCTTACCTGGTGGCAAGAGAACCACTAAACCCACCTGGAGACGATCCCATAATTTAAGGACATTTTAGCCTCCTTAATGTTGACTTTGTCACACAAACATCTCACAATTCCCGGCACGCCTTAGAGAGTGAATGATTAATTAGCCTCTGCTCATAAATGCTCAGGCATTTCACATATGTAATTACTCCTGGAATATAGAATAACATTTACATTTGTGAGACATATATTAATAGGAATATATAACTGAATACGTGGTTTCCTTTTTTTGATTTATTTTACGTAATATATAAGGTATTAAAATGAGTTTTACTCTAAATGAGAAATATAGTGTATTGTATTAGAAATTCTTCTTCATATATAAAAAGTTATTATATTCATGCCATTTATAATTCATGCCAAATCTATATTTTATATATATATATATATATATATATATATATATATATATATATATATATATATATATATATATATATATATATATATATATATATACACACATATGCGTCAAGCTTGATTGGTCCCCAAGCCAACATGCATCAGAAAGCTCTATACCCTTAAAGGATTCGAACTCGGATAGCCAAGGATTCATACCCCTTAGCCTGTCCAGTTCTGTTACCACTAGGCCACACTGACTGTACAAAAGAACTGGAAGTCTTCTGACCCTTAACCCATTTTCCGACAGCAACTCGTTGGCCATTTTGGGCACAAATATTTCAGCAAATCACTTCATCAAGCTGAGGCGACGTGAGTATCATTTGAGAGAGAGAGAGAGAGAGAGAGAGAGAGAGAGAGAGAGAGAGAGAGAGAGAGAGAGAGAGAGAGAGAGAGAGAGAGAGAGAGAGAGAGAGAGAGAGACAGAGAGAGACAGAGAGATATGGAGAAGGAGATGAGAGAGAGAAGGAGATGAGAGAGAGAAGGAGATGAGAGAGAGATGGAGATGAGAGAGAGAAGGAGATGAGAGAGATAACTCAAGTAAAAGTATATAAATATGGATTAAGCTTACCAATCTCTCATTCATCCACCAGGGAACTACTGGATTACGTCCCTAATCCTCTTACCAATAAGCGGATTTACCTGCAACAAAAAATCCAGAGAAAGTCGGGAGGAATGCATGTCTCTTGCTTGCTTCCTCTTCGGAAAAATAAATCCTTAATCCGTATATAATCTACAGAACGAGGCATTCAGAGGCGAGACTTAAAGCAATGTTTTTTTGACGTAATGAGGATTGGACTTAGCACGTCCGATCCTCATTAGTCCTTTAGCTTAGCAGGCTTCGTACGCTGCTGGATAGGCAAAAGTCACTTTAAACTTGACGTAGTCAGGCGGGGATGTGAATAATTTACACAAAATGCTGTGTTTGTATACATCTCGTATGATGATTTCAGGTACACACAGGGATCATATACAGATATATACACACACACATCTGATACAGTTTCATGGGAAATGGGTTGTGTATAATGTGTATTATCACATTGCAAGTGAATGATGTGTATAATACATCACGGTGTATCATGTATGATGTGCTCATGTGATACCCGCACAATACCCTATACAATACCCTACAAAATACCCAAATCATACCAGGACAATATACTACAGAATGCTCACACAATACGCTACACAACGCCCACATATTATCTTACACAATGCTCACACAATGCCATATACAATGCCACAAAATACCCCCACAATACCCCTACACAATACCCCACACAATAGCCACACATTAAGTAACAAAAATTATTCACAGGAAAGTAGTGGAAAAAATTATGCAAGGCGGCCAATAAGCTTCGTAAACTTAATCACCAACTAATATCTGTACTGAAAAAGGTTTTCGCGACCAAGAATTGTAAAATTATTGCTTCCGAACAGTTTAAAACGTCCACCTGGCCACAGCCAAGGATGGCCACAGTCAAGGATGGCCACAGCCAAGGATGGCCACAGCCAAGGATGGCCACAGCCAAGGATGGCCACAGCCAAGGATGGCCACAGTCAAGGATGGCCACAGCCAAGGATGGCCACAGCCAAGGATGGCCACAGTCAAGGATGGCCACAGCCAAGGATGGCCACAGTCAAGGATGGCCACAGCCAAGGATGGCCACAGTCAAGGATGGCCACAGCCAAGGATGGCCACAGCCAAGGATGGCCACAGCCAAGGATGGCCACAGCCAAGGATGGCCACAGCCAAGGATGGCCACAGCCAAGGATGGCCACAGTCAAGGATGGCCACAGCCAAGGATGGCCACAGTCAAGGATGACCACAGCCAAGGATGGCCACAGCCAAGGATGGCCACAGCCAAGGATGGCCACAATCACCAGTTGATTGACAGTTTAAAGGCGAGACCAAAGAGCCGAAGCTCAATCCCCGCAAACACAACTAGGTGGGGTACAGTTGGGAGTGGCCCTCAACTCCAGGTGGCCCTTAACTCCAGGTGGCCCTCAACCCCAGGTGGCCCTCAACCCCAGGTGGCCCTCAACCCTAGGTGGCCACAGCTCCGAACATTTGGGTCCCTCCGGGAACGTGTGGCCACGTTTTCTGGTTCCCATTGGAGAAGAAATTTATAAAAGAAATTACATTCTTTTTCCTAAAGCTGTTACCTTGAGCCCTTTTTCGTTCAATTTAAGAGAGTGCAATTAAGTTGTGTGTGTGTGTGAGGGCTGGAGGGGGGGGGAGAGAGAGAGAGAGAGAGAGAGACAGAGAGAGAGAGAGAGAGAGAGAGAGAGAGAGAGAGAGAGAGAGAGAGAGAGAGAGAGAGAGAGAGAGAGAGAGAGAGAGAGAGAGAGAGAGAGACAGAGAGAGAGACAGAGAGAGAGAGAGAGAGAGAGAGAGAGAGAGAGAGAGAGAGAGAGAGAGAGAGAGAGAGAGAGAGAGAGAGAGAGAGAGAGAGAGAGAGAGAACAAAAGCCAAAGAGTGGAAGAAAGAGAGGAGACAACAGAAGGGGTAACGAAAGAGGAAGAGACAGAGAGTGTGAAAGAAATAGAGGAGAATGAAAGGGAAGATAAACTGTAGCTTATAACAGTAAGAGTTGAATGAGGCACTGGAGAAATATGATAGAAATGAAAGTTCAGAAATTTTGAACATAATTTATAAGAAAACAAAAATTTGTGAATCAGAGCCTTTATTCAGTATGATGTCATGATTTATTGAACACCTGGTGGATGTGAGAATGTGTTCAAAATGAGTCAGGCAAGAAGCGAACATTAGCTGATGGAATAATGTTCAAAAGAGCGGAACAGCTAGAGGGAACAGAGCTGAAGATGACTGTTCATTTTTAGTGGAACAACGGATAATTTTTTTTTTGGTGGAGCAAAGGCTTCACTTCTTGCAGGTCGGCGTTCAATCCCTCGATATACCTCGATAGTCCTACACCGACATGCTTCTAGTGTTGACAACCATTCAATTTCCATTCCTGATTGATTGACTGATAAAGATTAAGAAACCCAAGAGGTGACACGGGCATGAATAACCCGTAAGTTCCATTCCTAATTATCTCTTTCATTTATGACTCCCTTCTCACCTCTCCTGTTTCTCTCTTTTGTCGCACTCATCTCTCTCTCTCTCTCTCTCTCTCTCTCTCTCTCTCTCTCTCTCTCTCTCTCTCTCTCTCTCTCTCTCTCTCTTACCTCAGTTGCTATGCTCTATACCTATGCTCTTTACTCTCTTTTTCACTCAGTTCACCCTCTCTATCCTTCATCTGTGGAGTGAAGAGGAAAATATACATGTTGAACAAACACGTCGCAATGTTGCATGTGTGTGTAGGGGCCGAGAGGCGGGGGGGGGGGGGGGTTGATGGTTGAGGGTGATGGTTGTGGGTGATGGTTGTGGGTGATGGTTGAGGGTGATGGTTGAGGGTGATGGTTGTGGGTGATGGTTGAGTGTGATGGTTGAGGGGGGAGGTGGGGGGTGACGGTTGAGGGTGATGGTTGAGGGTGATAGTTGAGGGTGATTGTTGAGGGTGATGGTTGAGGGTGATGGTTGAGGGTGATGGTTGTGGGTGATGGTTGAGGGTGATGGTTGAGGGTGACGGTTGTGGGTGATGGTTGAGGGTGATGGTTGAGGGTGATGGTTGAGGGTGATGGTTGAGGGTGATGGTTGAGGGTGATAGTTGAGGGTGATGGTTGTGGGTGATGGTTGAGGGTGATGGTTGAGGGTGATGGTTGAGGGTGATGGTTGAGGGTGATGGTTGAGGGTGATAGTTGAGGGTGATGGTTGTGGGTGATGGTTGAGGGTGATGGTTGAGGGTGATGGTTGAGGGTGATGGTTGAGGGTGATGGGTGAGGGTGATGGTTGAGGGGATAGGGAGGGAGGGGTCGAAAGACTCACAATATGTGACCCTTCGACAAGTGCGTGAAAATACAGAGGAATAGTCCAGCTACTAGCGATGTTACGTGGGGTTATGAGAGGGTTATGAGAGGGTTATGAGGGGCGTTATGAGAGGGTTATGAGGGGCGTTATGAGGGGCGTTATGAGGGGCGTTATGAGAGGGTTATGAGGGGCGTTATGAGAGGGTTATGAGGGGCGTTATGAGAGGGTTATGAGGGGCGTTATGAGGGGCGTTATGAGGGGCGTTATGAGAGGGTTATGAGGGGCGTTATGAGAGGGTTATGAGGGGCGTTATGAGAGGGTAATGAGGGGCGTTATGAGGGGCATGAAAGAGCCTCACTATCAGCTCGAATGAGTACTCAAGTCAGCCAATGAGGAGAGATGGTGTGTCACAGAAAGATCAATCTACACCTAAAATCGTCCGTTGAAGTACGTGGGAGATCCCACTGTCAGCTGCTGGAGTACGTGGGAGATCCCACTGTCAGCTGCTGGAGTACGTGGGAGATCCCACTGTCAGCTGCTGGAGTACGTGGGAGATCCCACTGTCAGCTGCTGGAGTACGTGGGAGATCCCACTGTCAGCTGCTGGAGTACGTGGGAGATCCCACTGTCAGCTGCTGGAGTACGTGGGAGATCCCACTGTCAGCTGCTGGAGTACGTGGGAGATCCCACTGTCAGCTGATGGAGTACGTGGGAGATCCCACTGTCAGCTGCTGGAGCACGTGGGAGATCCCACTGTCAGCTGCTGGAGTACGTGGGAGATCCCACTGTCAGCTGCTGGAGTACGTGGGAGATCCCACTGTCAGCTGCTGGAGTACGTGGGAGATCCCACTGTCAGCTGCTGGAGTACGTGGGAGATCCCACTGTCAGCTGCTGGAGTACGTGGGAGATCCCACTGTCAGCTGCTGGAGTACGTGGGAGATCCCACTGTCAGCTGCTGGAGTACGTGGGAGATCCCACTGTCAGCTGCTGGAGTACGTGGGAGATCCCACTGTCAGCTGCTGGAGCACGTGGGAGATCCCACTGTCAGCTGCTGGAGTACGTGGGAGATCCCACTGTCAGCTGCTGGAGTACGTGGGAGATCCCACTGTCAGCTGCTGGAGTACGTGGGAGATCCCACTGTCAGCTGCTGGAGTACGTGGGAGATCCCACTGTCAGCTGCTGGAGCACGTGGGAGATCCCACTGTCAGCTGCTGGAGTACGTGGGAGATCCCACTGTCAGCTGCTGGAGTACGTGGGAGATCCCACTGTCAGCTGCTGGAGTACGTGGGAGATCACACTGTCAGCTGCTGGAGTACGTGGGAGATCCCACTGTCAGCTGCTGGAGTACATGGGAGATCCCACTGTCAGCTGCTGGAGTACATGGGAGATCCCACTGTCAGCTGCTGGAGTACATGGGAGATCCCACTGTCAGTTGCTGGAGTACATGGGAGATCCCACTGTCAGCTGCTGGAGTACATGGGAGATCCCACTGTCAGCTGCTGGAGTACGTGGGAGATCCCACTGTCAGCTGCTGGAGTACATGGGAGATCCCACTGTCAGCTGCTGGAGTACATGGGAGATCCCACTGTCAGCTGCTGGAGTACGTGGGAGATCCCACTGTCAGCTGCTGGAGTACGTGGGAGATCCCACTGTCAGCTGCTGGAGTACATGGGAGATCCCACTGTCAGCTGCTGGAGTACGTGGGAGATCCCACTGTCAGCTGCTGGAGTACATGGGAGATCCCACTCATCAGAGCCCAGACCTCCAAGTATTCAGTCTAACACAGTCGCTATACAAGGCAAGTTTAAACACAGAACATTATATATACACTATATAATATATACATTATATATACATTATATACACTAAGTGTGTTTACCCGATCTAGTTTCCACCACAAGGTACACAACAACAGGTGTATACAGAGTGTATACAGAGTGTATACAGGTGTATACAGAGTGTATACAGGTGTATACAGAGTGTATACAGGTGTATACAGAGTGTATACAGGTGTATACAGCCTGCAGGGGTCCTCAATTTTTCCGACTGGCTATTCTCTTTCATTCCTTCGCTTGGGATACGTCAATGCCATTAGAAACATCTCACACAAATTTCCTAATCCCTTCCTCTTTTTTTATTGGTTAGCGCCTGTCTGCCATGTTGCAGAGGTCTGCCATGTTGCAGAGGTCTGCCATGTTGCAAAGGTCTGCCATGTTGCAGAGGTCTGCCATGTTGCAGAGGTCTGCCATGTTGCAGAGGTCTGCCATGTTGCAGATGTCTGCCATGTTGCAGATGTCTGCCATGTTGCAGAGGTCTGCCATGCTATGTCACAAGCCCTCTAAAGCGCCTTCATTAAGAAATCTTACGCAAAAGTTGTTCTTTTCATCTATAGAGGGAAAAAAATGACATTGCTCGGATCTTTGAAAAAACTTGAAAGGAAAATTTCAATTGGGATTGTGGCGGAGGTTGAGGAATTTGTCAGGTAATTTACGGAGCTAAACTTTTTGCTACTGCCTCTTGTGCCGTTGGCTCTATCATCGCTGCCTCTTGTGCCGTTGGCTCTATCTTCGCTGCCTCTTGTCCCGTTGGCTATATCTTCTCTGCCTCTTGTCCCGTTAGCTCTATCATCACTGCCTCTTATCCCATTGGCTCTATCATCGCTGCCTCTTGTCCCGTTAGCTCTATCATCGCTGCCTCTTATCCCATTGGCTCTATCATCGCCGCCTCTTGTGCCGTTGGCTCTATCATTGCTGCCTCTTGTGCCGTTGGCTCTATCATTGCTGCCTCGTGTGCCGTTGGCTCTATCATCACTGCCTCTTATCCCATTGGCTCTATCATCGCTGCTTCTTGTCCCGTTGGCTCTATCTTCGCTGCCTCTTGTGCCGTTGGCTCTATCATCGCTGCCTCTTGTGCCGTTGGCTCTATCTTCGCTGCCTCTTGTGCCGTTGGCTCTATCTTCGCTGCCTCTTGTGCCGTTGGCTCTATCATCGCTGCCTCTTGTGCCGTTGGCTCTATCATCGCTGCCTCTTGTTCCGTTGGCTCTATCTTCGCTGTCTCTTGTGCCGTTGGCTCTATCATCGCTGCCTCTTGTGCCGTTGGCTCTATCATCGCTGCCTCTTGTCTCGTTGGCTCTATCATCGCTGCTTCTTATCCCATTGGCTCTATCATCACTGCCTCTTATCCCATTGGCTCTATCATCGTTGCCTCTTGTGCCGTTGGCTCTATCATCGCTGCCTCTTGTGCCGTTGGCTCTATCATCGCTGCCTCTTGTGCCATTGGCTCTATCATCGCTGCTTCTTGTGCCGTTGGCTCTATCATCGCTGCCTCTTGTGCCGTTGGCTCTATCATCGCTGCCTCTTGTGCCGTTTACTCTATCATCGCTGCCTCTTGTGCCGTTGGCTCTATCATCGCTGCCTCTTGTGCCGTTGGCTCTATCATCGCTGCCTCTTGTGCCGTTGGCTCTATCATCGCTGCCTCTTGTGCCGTTGGCTCTATCTTCGCTGCCTCTTGTGCCGTTGGCTCTATCATCGCTGCCTCTTGTGCCGTTGGCTCTATCATCGCTGCCTCTTGTGCCGTTGGCTCTATCATCGCTGCCTCTTGTGCCGTTGGCTCTATCATCGCTGCCTCTTGTGCCGTTGGCTCTATCATCGCTGCCTCTTGTGCCGTTGGCTCTATCATCGCTGCCTCTTGTGCCGTTGGCTCTATCATCGCTGCCTCTTGTGCCGTTGGCTCTATCATCGCTGCCTCTTGTGCCGTTGGCTCTATCATCGCTGCCTCTTGTGCCGTTGGCTCTATCTTCGCTGCCTCTTGTGCCGTTGGCTCTATCATCGCTGCCTCTTGTGCCGTTGGCTCTATCATCGCTGCCTCTTGTGCCGTTGGCTCTATCATCGCTGCCTCTTGTGCCGTTGGTTCTATCATCGCTGCCTCTTGTGCCGTTGGCTCTATCATCGCTGCCTCTTGTGCCGTTGGGTCTATCATCACTGCCTCTTATCCCATTGGCTCTATCATCGCTGCCTCTTGTCCCGTTAGCTCTATCATCGCTGCCTCTTATCCCATTGGCTCTATCATCGCTGCCTCTTGTGCCGTTGGCTCTATCATTGCTGCCTCTTGTGCCGTTGGCTCTATCATTGCTGCCTCGTGTGCCGTTGGCTCTATCATCACTGCCTCTTATCCCATTGGCTCTATCATCGCTGCTTCTTGTCCCGTTAGCTCTATCATCGCTGCCTCTTGTCCCGTTAGCTCTATCTTTGCTGCCTCTTATCCCATTGACTCTATCATCGCTGCCTCTTGTGCCGTTGGCTCTATCATCACTGCCTCTTATCCCATTGGCTTTATCATCGCTGCCTCTTGTGCCGTTGGCTCTATCTTCGCTGCCTCTTGTGCCGTTGGCTCTATTTTCACTGCCTCTTGTCCCGTTAGCTCTATCATCGCTGCCTCTTGTGCCGTTGGCTCTATCTTCACTGCCTCTTGTGCCGTTGGCTCTATCTTCGCTGCCTCTTGTGCCGTTGGCTCTATCTTCGCTGCCTCTTGTGCCGTTGGCTCTACCATCTCTGCCTACTAGGCTCCAATCCCCAATCTTCTCCTCTGTCCACGCTAAAATAGGATGTAATCAATTTAGCGTCAGGTCACCGTTGTGATTCGCTATTCACTGTGTTGCTCTCATCCGCAATCCAATCCTTGTGACGAGTGCTTCCCTCCACACTCAATGACGTGGAGGCTTCCCTCTCTCTCAGTCTCTCTGGAGGCTTCCGTCTCTCCCAATCTCTCTCTGGATAGTTCCGTCTCTTTCAATCTCTCTCTGGATAGTTCCGTCTCTCTCAATCTCTCTCTGGAGAGTTCCGTCTCTCCCAATCTCTCTCTGGAGAGTTCCGTCTCTTTCAATCTCTCTCTGGAGAGTTCCGTCTCTCCCAATCTCTCTCTGGAGAGTTCTGTCTCTCCCAATCTCTCTCTGGAGGGTTCCGTCTCTCCCAATCTCTCTCTGGAGGGTTCCGTCTCTCCCAATCTCTCTCTCTGGAAGGCTTCCGTCTCTCCCAATCTCTCTCTGGAGAGTTCCGTCTCTCCCAATCTCTCTCTGGAGAGTTCCGTCTCTCCCAATCTCTCTCTGGAGAGTTCCGTCTCCTCCAATCTCTCTCTGGAGAGTTCCGTCTCTCCCAATCTCTCTCTGGAGAGTTCCGTCTCTCCCAATCTCTCTCTGGAGAGTTAATCCGTCTCTCCCAATCTCTCTCTGGAGAGTTCCGTCTCTCCCAATCTCTCTCTGGGAGGCTTTGTTCCTTTTCAATCTGGTAGTTTGTATTAGCCACGATGCGCCTGTGTTGGTCACCCCTCTCACCATGGTCCCCCTGCAAAGTTGAGCGAGACTAACCCCAATCATCAACCCTCCAATCAGATAGACATTATTATTTAGATTTGAATTGTGTACTATGGCTAAACCAATCGCAAATCTCGACGATTAGGCAACTATAGGTGTCAAATCTCACTTTAGATCTCCGAATCTTGCGTAAAGGTCTTGAATCCCACTTTACGCTCTTGAATCCCACTTTATGGTCTTGAATCCAAATTTACGCTCTTGAATCCCACTTTATGGTCTTGAATCCAAATTTACGCTCTTGAATCCCACTTTATGGTCTTGAATCCAAATTTACGCTCTTGAATCCCACTTTATGGTCTTGAATCCAAATTTACGCTCTTGAATCCCACTTTATGGTCTTGAATCCAAATTTACGCTCTTGAATCCCACTTTATGGTCTTGAATCCAAATTTACGCTCTTGAATCCCACTTTATGGTCTTGAATCCAAATTTACGCTCTTGAATCCCACTTTATGGTCTTGAATCCAAATTTACGCTCTTGAATCCCACTTTATGGTCTTGAATCCAAATTTACGCTCTTGAATCCCACTTTATGGTCTTGAATCCAAATTTACGCTCTTGAATCCCACTTTATGGTCTTGAATCCAAATTTACGCTCTTGAATCCCACTTTATGGTCTTGAATCCAAATTTACGCTCTTGAATCCCACTTTATGGTCTTGAATCCAAATTTACGCTCTTGAATCCCACTTTATGGTCTTGACTCCCACTTTTATGCTCCTGAATCCCACTTTACGCTAACAGCTAACGCCACAGAAACGGGCCAAATGTGGCCGAACTCCCTTGGCGGCTGTGGCCTTCCCACAGAAGCCCGGCCCAGCTATTGCCCACTGCATTATCTAATATTGTCTACTGTATTATCTAATATTGCCTACTGTATTATCAGGTCTTGTTTGATGCTTCCGTTAGGAAACGACCATTAGATCATCAGCTTTTTTCCCCCCTGTATTAATTTGTAGTTACCGTCCACAGCGTCGTTAGTGGCTCTCTCTCGTTCACGGCTGGGAGGAACACGCAGCTCGGGTGATATTGGTCGTTAGCTTGTCACCTGGTAACGCCTAGCTATTAATACTGACTATTGATGTTTCGTTACTGCTCAGAGACACACTCTCACCCCTTGCCTGCTGTGGTACGTTAGCTGAGAGCAGCATCACTCCAATGGGCATGAGTGAGACATACTAGATCCCGTTTTAAAGAGATGAGCAATCAGCAGACCAGACGAAAGGGGGGTGCTGGTGGCTGAGTGGCCAGCACGCTGGATACGTAGTACTGTGGTCCGGGGTTCGATTCCCGGCGCCGGCGGAAACAAAAATGGGCAGAGTTTCTTTTTACCCTGATGCCCCCCCCCCCTTGTTACCTAGCAGTAAATAGGTACCTGGGAGTTAGACAGCTGTTACGGGTTGCTTCCTGGGTGTGTGTGTGTGTTAAAGAAAAAAAATAGTTAGTAGTTAGTAACAGTTGTTTGATTGACAGTTGAGAGGCGGGCCGAAAGAGCAAAGCTCAACCCCCCGCAAGCACAACTAGGTGAATACAAGACCCGTTCTTTAAGCATGTGGAAAGACCGGAGGGACACGCCACACTCCTCTATTTAGGCATGTAAGAAACGAGAGAAGACCCTAGTCCACTGTTTAGGCAATGGAAAGACTATACAAACACCCTAAAACACCCTTTTTAAATACGTACGACTTCACAGGAACACCCTTCACTCCCTCTTTGAGCATGTCAGGAATCATAGGAATATTTTAGACCCTCTATTTAGACACGAGAGGATCTACAGGAGCATTTTAGCCTCTATTTAGTCACAAGAGGAACTACAGGAGCATTTTAGCCTCTATTTAGTCACAAGAGGATCTACAGGAGCATTTTAGCCTCTATTTAGTCACAAGAGGAACTACAGGAACATTTTAGCCTCTATTTAGTCACAAGAGGATCTACAGGAGCATTTTAGCCTCTATTTAGTCACAAGAGGAACTACAGGAGCATTTTAGCCTCTATTTAGTCACAAGAGGAACTACAGGAGCATTTTAGCCTCTATTTAGTCACAATAGGAACTACAGGAGCATTTTAGCCTCTATTTAGTCACAAGAGGAACTACAGGAGCATTTTAGCCTCTATTTAGTCACAAGAGGAACTACAGGAGCATTTTAGCCTCTATTTAGTCACAAGAGGAACTACAGGAGCATTTTAGCCTCTATTTAGTCACAAGAGGAACTACAGGAACATTTTAGACTGTATTAGGTACAAGAGGAACCACTGGAAGACCCTAGTGTGAGTGTAATCACCATGAAGGTCGTATAACGTATGAATCTCTCGTTTCCTTATTTATATTTATTTAAACAACATAATTTACGTCAGCTGTGACAATTATTCCCACGTTCCTTTGGCAGCTTTAAAGTAAACAAACCCAGGTGATTATTGCTCATATTAAGACGTAGGAGGACCACTTAATCCAAACACCTTCTGCAGGCTCTTTAGATCAAAGGGGCCCAATGCAGGTGATCATCACTCTTCTCTTTTCACACTCTCTCTCTCTCTCTCTCTCTCTCTCTCTCTCTCTCTCTCTCTCTCTCTCTCTCTCTCTCTCTCTCTCTCTCTCTCTCTCCGCTTAACGTCCCCAGATTGATGTTCAAGGAGCAGACTTTCTGTTCTCTTGGCCTGCCTTACAGTGTGACCTGCCTTGGCCTGCCTTGGCCTGCCTTAAAGTGTGGCTTGTGTTGCCCTGCCTCACAGTGTGGCTTGTGTTGGCCTGCCTCACAGTGTGGCTTGTGTTGGCCTGCCTCACAGTGTGGCCTGCCTCACAGTGTGGCCTGCCTTGCCCTGCCTCACAGTGTTGTTGAAATTTCGCGTCGCGGATTCTCTTGGTATAAGAGAGTATCTGGGAAATGTTCTCTTTCGTTACATTTTGGTGATGGTTGATGGGGTTGGTGTAGTGTGGTGGTGGTGGTGTTGTGGTCAGTGGAATTACAGTAATTGACAATGGTATTGCAGAAATGGTCATAGCATTGTAATAATGGTCAGGGATAACATAAATAGTGGTATAACAGTAATGGTCAATAGTATCCCAATAATGGGCACTGATATTGCAGTAATGGGCAAATGTACTGCAATATGGCTAATGGGATTATAGTAATGGCCACTGGTATTGCAGTTATGGTGACCATTAGTTCCCTGTCCCACATCGTTCAACTGGATTTCTAGTTCAGTACTAAACGGTTTATTAACTTTGTCTATCAACTAAACTTAGGTTCATCCCGGAAAGGAAGCTTAATCTAAACACATTATAAGAGAAAAATCAAGGGGGATATGATCACAACGTCCAAAATACTCAGAAATTCTGATGACGTTGAGATATATGGACGACAATACAGAATTGGAAACACAAGTGATTCGGAGAAAAGCAAGGAAATACTTGCATTCAGTAAGAGAGTGGTAAGCAAATTACTGTCGCCTGAAGCAGAAGCAGCAGAAGCCACCTCACTACACAAAAATCAAAGCTAAGCTTGAAATGATTAAAATATCAGGAAGCAAAAAGATAACTATGTAGAGAAACATGGAGGCGGGGCCCAAGAGGCAGACTCTCTCCCTCCGTAGGTACAAGTAGACAAACACAGTTAATTAGTATTTGTCTACTTGTATCAAACAACCTCTCTAACATACACTCATACACACACACACACACAACGGTATGTGCGGGACCAAACAGCCAAAGTTCAACCCATGCAAGCAAAACTAGGTGAGTACACACATACACACACACACACACACACACACCCACACACACACACACCCACACCCACACACACACCCACACACACGCACACACACACATCACGCTAGTATGTACACACACACACACACACACATATCACGCACATAAAAAGAGCCATTAAATGTCTTCAGTTTCACCAAATTATGTGCTCGGTGAGGTGCGGAAAGGGCAAGAGAGGAATGGGTAGGGATGGGGGCGAGGGAGGGAAGATGTGCGTGTTGATAGGGAAGAGGGAGGTGATGTGTAGAGAGTCGGAAAATGAAGAAGGTAAGGAATGGCCTGAGTCATTTAGATGATGGGTAAAGGAGGAAAATGAGTCATTCAGAAGGTAAGTAATGAGAGGGAAATAGAGTCCTCTAGGGTGTGGGTAAGTAAGGTAAATTTAATGAATGGGTAAGAAACACAGTTTCACCTTAAAATAGTTATTCGTCACATATTGCAAAATACATCAATAATACACCATTATCAAGATTCAACAGCACTTCAGATGTAAAATTTTCACTGATTCGCTTCAGCTACAAAATACAATTGAAGCCTTTAAACAGAGCCAAATTAACATGCAAGAGGAGCAGTCACTAGGGCGAAGCTCTGTATAGAGCTGTTTGTTCAGCATTATGGCCTGTGGGTGAATAGCCCAATCTAACAGGGGGTTGTAATGAGGGAGACAGGCTCTGAGCAGCTGAGGAAAAAACAGTGTTTTTCCCCCCTGGCTATAATAATACTTTAGTACCTTACTGATGGCCCTGGGCCATAGTGGTGAAGGATAGTAATGAGGGCCACTGTCACACAGCAGCTGAGGACAGAGGCTATCCCGGCTGTATTGATCATTATTGATCGCGAGGCCGAGGGCAACTACACGTGTGGCCCAGGAACACTACACCCAAAGCACAGGGGCCACTATACACACGACCCAAGGGGCGCTATGGTCAATTTGTTCCGCAGGACCACTACTTAAGGTTTGGATGCAAGCCTAACTCTTTGGGTTAGTCGAACCCAATTTTGCACCGAGATTGCTGTGAGGTATGTGCCAAATATCGGCGGGTTGGAGTTGTCACAATTAAAGAGAGAAAACCGTGGCATAGCCACATACTGACCACCACGATAGTTTTGGAAGGCCGTCGGCTCCTTTTTGGACAAATTGCCAAATTGGAACTTTTTTTTTTATCTTGCAGCATTGTAAAATATCATGCACTGATCTCAAGAATAATAATAAAAAACTCTACTCGCCATACTTTTCCCGTAACATCGAAAAGACATAACTTTTAACAGACGTCAACACCACTATGGGTTCAGCTCCAGGTCCCCTTACTCTCTCAGGCCCATGCCCAGAATAACCACCTGCCACCTACCGTCCTCCAGCGGGTGGACAGCCTGTGCATCTTTCAACTGTGAGCCTGAAGTCATGGTTTCTATTTTCTTGATTGCAGATGCTCAGGTTTTCAGTTGTGTGGGTGAGACGACACATGCTGGCGTTGTTGATCTTATAGTATAGCTTAATATGCTTCTTTGATAGAAGCTTCTTAGACTATAAGATCAACATTCTCTAAGTTTTCAATTTGGTTTTCATATATAATATATATTATATATATATATATATTATATATATATATATATATATATATATATATATATATATATATATATATATATATATATATATATATATATATATGATTGAAAGAGACAAAAATTGGTGGTCTTTCTCTATGTATCTTCAGCCATGTGCTACATCACTATGTATCATCATCCATGTGCTACCTCACTATGTATCCTCAGTCATGTGCTACATCACTATGTATCCTCAGCCATGTGCTACATCACTCTGTATCCTCAGTCATGTGCTACATCACTATGTATCCTCAGCCATGTGCTACATCACTATGTATCCTCAGTCATGTGCTACATCACTCTATGAGCAAATTATAAATCTCTCCAATCCTCCACCCTCAAAGACCACCACATATACTACCAATCATATTAATTGCACTCGCACACCCCTACCAGATCCATCCAAGCTCTATTTGATCCAGGGGAATTACCTGAACTTTATGGGTACTGCTCTCTCCTCTTCACAAAGATGTATCGCAAATCGGGTCCCCTCTCAAGAGCTTGTTTCTCGACCGCCTTAAATTCCATCAGATAAATTCAGATTTGAATAAACCCACAAGGGACGTGACGAGGGTTCGAACCTACGTCTGAGAGGATCCCCGAGAGGACCATGTCGTCGCTCAGTCGATTAAGGCAGCGTCTGGGATCCTCTTGGATGTAGGTTCGAACCCTCATCAAGGGCCTTGTGGGCTTGTTCATTTGATGCATCATGCTATTGTGATTTCTGTGTGTAAATTCAGACTTCCTAAAATGACTTGAAGGATATATGCCCATCGTCAACTACAGCAAATTCACTCAATATATTATACTTCAAGCTGCAAATTGAAGTACATTTTTCCAGATAAATTGTAAGATTCAATAGTTATTGGTAACTGGTGGCCAAATTTAAAAATTTTGAAAATATTATTTTTGTCTTGCAGCATTGTAAAACATTAAGCACTGATCTCAAGAATAATGATGAAAAACTCTACTCGCAATACTTTTCCCGTAACATCGGGAAAGTGGTATTGACCATATACAGATTAGTTAAATAATCTTTTATTTATCCTTCTCTCTCTCTTTCATTCCTCTCTTCTCCCTTTACTTCTCTCCTATATTTCTTGTATATTTTATAGTCATCGTGCATGAATTAAACATTAAAAACATATTAAGAGGAAAAGCATATGATTGCTATTCATCGTTCATGTTCATGGAGAAGCAGGAACGGAGGGAAGGAACGGTGACCAACCACTTGAACCATTGGGGATCGAACATCGACTCTGCAGGAAGCGAGGTCGATGCTGTCTCTACAAGCATAAGGGAGGGATTACAGTTAAGATATATATATATATATATATATATATATATATATATATATATATATATATATATATATATATATATATATATATATATATATATATATATATATATAGGCTTCCTGTCCCCGACAAAGCCAATTAACTATAGCGCCGAACCACTCGGACCATCGGGATTCGAACGATGACCGGCAAAAGGTTAATCAGTAGCTGTACCGTCCAGGGTTAAGTAAGATAATTATCAAGAGAGAGCTGTGAACCAGTCCAACTACTACACAACAGCCCTTCGATCAGGCCAAGCAGTTACAAACATCTTAAGATCTTCACTTACATAACAAGGAAGCAAGACACTTCCCTATTAGCCGAAAATTTGGTCCACTGAACCTTGTCTTAATGCAAACTACCTTTACCCAGAACGGCTAATTAGCATACAGGTGACTCATCTTGAGGAAGTATTCAGAGTTAAAAGAGATACTTTAGTCTGCTTCAAAGAAAAGCGTAAAATGTTTCATTCATTATCTTTACAATGAATTCTTTCTATTTGATCTTGTCCCTTTATTGTTAATACAAACTTTAGCAAAGTAAGATTCTTGCAAGATTAATTACATCTTTTTTACAAATTTATTCCTTTTGTGCTGCTTGAAAATATTAATATAAACTTTGCTTCCTGCGAGATGAGGAACGTAATACCTGAGGTCGCAGGGGAAGGGGCCCAAGAACCACAACTCAACAGTAGTCGAGTCACACTACGGAAAACAACGCTAAACAAAAAAAAATTACCCCTTCCAAGCTTAAAAAAAAATCCATTTCTAGTATCTTTTTTTCCTAGTTATAAGTGCTTCACGAAACAAATATTTAGAGTCGAGGAGAATATTTTATTGTTGTGGTTACCAGGACGCGGTTACAGAGAGCTGGATTATACACAAGAACACACACCCCGGAACACAGAGTGGTCGCTTCTCAAGGGGGAAGTCTATATGAATGACATTAATCAACCACCTTTCAGTTACAGCCCCGCTCCTGTGGCAGGTAAGTCCACTACGGGCTCACCATAGCCCGTGGTACTTGCCCCGCTCCTGTGGGAGGTAAGTCCACTACGGGCTCACCATAGCCCGTGGTACTTGCCCCGCTCCTGTGGCAGGTAAGTCCACTACGGGCTCACCATAGCCCGTGGTACTTGCCCCGCTCCTGTGGCAGGTAAGTCCACTACGGGCTCACCATAGCCCGTGGTACTTGCCCCGCTCCTGTGCCAGGTAAGTCCACTACTGGCTCACCATAGCCCGTGGTACTTGCCCCGCTCCTGTGCCAGGTAAGTCCACTACGGGCTCACAATAGCCCGTGCTACTTGCCCCGCTCCTGTGCCAGGTAAGTCCACTACGGGCTCACCATAGCCCGTGTTACTTGCCCCGCTCCTGTGCCAGGTAAGTCCACTACTGGCTCACCATAGCCCGTGGTACTTGCCCCGCTCCTGTGGCAGGTAAGTCAACTACGGGCTCACCATAGCCCGTGCTACTTGCCCCGCTCCTGTGCCAGGTAAGTCCACTACGGGGTCACCATAGCCCGTGCTACTTTATACGTTTTGTTCCCAGTAGCTGAATCTACAACAACAATCTTCACTAATTTTCGTACTATTACTGCTCTTCTCCTCTCCTCTCCGGGACCCCGGATATCTCCCACTCCACCAACTCTCTCTTCCCTGGTGCTCTGGAGTGGAGGAAACTGGGTTATCTTGGGTTATCTTGCTGCATTTTCATTGGTCGGCTGGGGCAGTAGGTGGAGGGCAACCTGGCAGCTCTGTCTCACTGTTATAGATGATATGACGTGTCTACAGTAAGTGTCAGCTGGCTGTTGATAGTTTAAATGTTTGACATGTAGTGCTTCGGCTGTGTTATTATCCTTGTATCTGTTGATTATTTGGGCGTTGCGGGTCAAGATATTTCTGGTGTTGATCTTGTGTAGACATGATGGGATCTTCGATAGAGACTTGTTGTAGGGGGTAGTGTAGCCTAAGCTACTCTATCCCTTTGTGATGTATTTTTATCTTGTCTCAATAAACATATTTGAACTTGAACTTGAACTTGAGACTTGTTGTTTGTGTATTATTATTTGCCCTAAAAAAGATATGTCGTCCTGCCTTTATATTGAGATCATTTGGGGCTCATGGTATAAAAGCAGGAGTGGAAAATCATAGACAATATTTCTTTCTTTCTAGTAGTTCCGTTTGGTGTTAGGAGAGTTCTTCATGAGTAAGCTGATGGTCATCTAGCTTTTGCAGTATATGTTAAGTTATATATTGCGTTGAGAGTTGGTAAGGCTCACGTTTCTATTGATTGCGTAGTTAAGTAATCTTTCCTCTGTTTGGTGGGCTGTTGAAAATTGAATTTAGCAGAGTTTTATAGGCGTGGCAGGTCCCATAGCGTTGATCAGAGGCAGCAAAGTTGACCTCGGCGCCACCAGCACTTCTCTTGTACAGCTCAGGGCTGTACACTGGCTGTCAGGCCATAATATTATTGACCTATCAGGTCAATAATATCGGCACAAGCACATATAATTTACCCTTAACTTACATTAATTCTTTTCGAAACTGTTATATCTACTTAAAGGCCCTTACCTTCACTCTCCATCTCGCAAGTGAAGCCATTAACACGGAACGTCGATTAAAAATTCCTTAAGCTGTAGCAAGTTATCAGTGTCAATATAGTTGTTATCTATATCAAAGCAGATGTTTTCGATATCAACGCAGTTGTAATCTATTCAATGCCCAAGTTATCCATGTCAATTCCGTCGTTATGCACATCAATGCACATGTTATCGACATAAATGAAGACATTATCCATATCAATCCAGATGTTATCCATTCAATGCAGGTGTTATCAAATATCAGTGCAGGTGTTATCCATGACATGAATGTTTATGCAGATGTTGCCGCCATGTTAATTCAGACGCAACATATGTTAAAGTAGAGATCATGAATGTTGGAACACCTACCTAGAGTTTCCATATGCAAAAACATCAGAAACAAAACTTGTTTACAAAATTCTGAAGCGGTTGACGTTCTCTCTAAAACTCCAGCAATAAATTGCTCAACAATTTCGATGTATTTTTTCGAGTTGTGAAAATTCTGAATTCCGTTTACACTCGGCAATATATATTCTGATTTTTTTTTATATAAATATTTTTTTAATGTTTAAATTATAGCAAAATAAGTAATTAGAATTGAATTAAAATAAGATATGCATTTGTATTTTTCTAATGGAACGTAACGAAATATAGTTGTGTAATAATATTTGAAAGTATATTAAATAAAGATATTAATATCAATCTATTGTTTTGGGCTAAAGGGGGGAGGGCCAAAAGGACATCAGTAAATAGTGAGGAGGGAAATAGGTAAAGGGGGAGGGGAAAGGGAGGGGTGGGGAGGCAGGGTGAAAGAGAGTTGTCAATGAAAAGAGAGAGAGAGAGAGAGAGAGAGAGAGAGAGAGAGAGAGAGAGAGAGAGAGAGAGAGAGAGAGACAGAGACAGAGACAGAGACAGAGAGAGAGAGAGAGAGAGAGAGAGAGAGAGAGAGAGAGAGAGAGAGAGAGAGAGAGAGAGAGAGAGAGAGAGAGAGACAGAGAGAGAGAGAGAGAGAGAGAGAGAGAGAGAGAGAGAGAGAGAGAGAGAGAGAGAGAGAGAGAGAGAGAGAGAGAGAGATCAAAGATGAAGAGTGAAGCGAAAAGGGTGTGAGAAGGAGAAGGGATAAATAATTGATCTTTTATAATTCTTTTTTTCCATTCAATCCTACACCTCTTCCTTTTCTCATCCTCCGTCTCCTCTACTCCTGAAGATCCTCCACTTCGCGTGGCCTGATCTTCCTTAACCTTCCTGGAACTTGAACCTATTATCCAGTCTCAAGACACTCCACACTCCCTACCCACCCCAAGGCCTCCCTACCCACCCCAAGACCTCCCTTTCTCGCTAGAATTTAGAGACAAGGAGTTCCATCATGCGGGAAGGCAACATTCTCAAAAAACAATGAAGGAATCCATGCAATTCCAGGCCCGGAAGAACTGGATGAGGATCCCGTCTGATATTTTCAGTTGCTTTACGTCTATTATGACGGACAGATCCCGTCAACCGGGACCCAGCGTAGACAGATTGCATGTTGTTGTTGTTAAAGACTCGCTACCTGGAACAAAGTTCCAAGTAGCACGGGCTATGGTGAGCCCGTAGTGTCTTAGACAGATTGCAGCACTAGCTAGGAGTCAGAGCATCACACCAGGTAAGAGTCATATTAATAAAACAAAAGGATTGACTGGATTGCGTAAACTGTTCGTATCCACATCTTTGCATGAGTAAGCTTGTGAAGTTTATTTCACTTCAAATGAATAATTTATTCACTTTTCACCTCAGTCATACTTTATTGCTATATCGAGAGAGAGAGAGAGAGAGAGAGAGAGAGAGAGAGAGAGAGAGAGAGAGAGAGAGAGAGAGAGAGAGAGAGAGAGAGAGAGAGAGAGAAAGAGAGAGAGAGAGAGAGAAAGAGAGAGAGAGAGAGAGAGAGAGAGAAAGAGAGAGAGAGAGAGAGAGAAAGAGAGAGAGAAAGAGAGAGAGAGAGAGAGAGAGAGAGAGAGAGAGAGAGAGAGAGAGAGAGAGAGAGAGAGAGAGAGAGAGAGAGAGAGAGAGAGAGAGAGAGAGAGAGAAAGATAGAAAGAGAGAGAGAGTGAGAGAGAGAGAGAGAGAGAGAGAGAGAGAGTGAGAGAGAGAGAGAGAGAGAGAGAGAGAGAGAGAGAGAGAGAGAGAGAGAGAGAGAGAGAGAGAGAGAAAGATAGAAAGAGAGAGAGAGTGAGAGAGAGAGAGAGAGAGAGAGAGAGAGAGAGAGAGAGAGAGAGAGAGAGAGAGAGAGAGAGAGAGAGAGAGAGAGAGAGAGAGAGAGAGAGAGAGAGTGTGTGTGTTTATATGCAACTTGTATTTATTATTTGTTTCTATAGGGTCAAGCTGCTAGCTCTTGGACCCCGCCTTTCTAACCGTCGGTTATCTAATGTACAGAGTAGCTGTTTTTCTTTCTCATATGCAATACATATATTTCTTTCTCACACACACAGACACACACACACACACAAACACACAGACACACACACACACAAACACACACACACACACAAACACACACACAGAGACAAACACACAGAGACAAACACACACACACACACACACACACACACACACACACACACACACACACACACACACACACACACACACAGAGGAAACTCAGGAAACTCCGTTTAACTCAGGAAAGTGTAAAATAATGAAATTAGGCGAAGGGAGCAGGAGGCTGAACACAAGGTACCATCTGGGAGGTTAAATCCTGCAAGAGTCAAATAGAGAGAAAGGTCTGGGGGTTGATATCACACCGAACCTGTCCCCAGAGGCCCACATCAAAAGGATATAATCAGCGGCATATGCTAGATTGGCCAACATAAGAACTGTCTTTATAAACTTGTGTAAGGAATCGTTCAGGACCTTGTATATCACTTATGTCAGACCAATCCTAGAGTATGCAGCTCCAGCCTGGAGTCTATACCTAGTTAAACACAAGACAAAGTTAGAGAAGATTCAGAGGTATGCTACCAGACTAGTCCCAGAACTGAGCGACAAAGGGACACAGGTGGAAACTTAGTACCCAAATGAGCCACAGAGACATTAGACAGAATTTTTTCAGTGTCAGAGTAATTAGCAGATGGAATGCATTAAATAGTGATGTGGTGGAGGCTGACTCTATACACAGTTTCAATTGTAGATTTAATAGAGCTCAATAGGCTCAGGAATCTGTACACCAGTTGACTGACGGTCGAGAGATGAGAGCAAAGAGCCAAAGCTCAATCCCCGCAAGCACAATTAGGTGAGTACACACACACACACATCTCTAGGGTGCTTGGTGAACAGAGGCATCAGATGAGACTTTGCTTATTTGTCTCTGCCTTTGCCTCTCGGCCTGGAACCGAACTCGGGGCCGTGGACTGAGAATCCCAAACACTGTCCGTTCGACCAACGCTCGCGTGTGTTTGTGTGTTTTTATGTTTGTATATATATATATATATATATTTATATATATATATATATATATATATATATATATATATATATATATATATATATATATATATATATATATATATATATATATATATATGTGTGTGTATATATATCTGCAGTTAACATTGCAGATATCAACTCTAAAATATTCACTAAACCTCAACTATAAACATTTTTGTTCGTACTTGTCCTCAGGAGTTACGGAAAAACAACTACAGTGTGTTTCACTTGACAAAAACAAAACAAAAACAAAAAATAGAAACTTGGAAATCATCTTTTGTTCGAAAATATTTCTTTGTGGCAAAGCAGTGAGCGAGTTTATTTCGAACTCCAGCAAATAACCCGATCGGATTACTGAAACCCTTTGAAGCGAGTTGAAGATTTTTAATTGGCCAAATGAAGATGTAAACATAAATCTTAAATAAATATATAAATATATATATATATATATATATATATATATATATATATATATATATATATATATATATATATATATATATATATATATATATATATATATATATATATATGTCGTACCTAGTAGCCAGAACGCACTTCTCAGCCTACTATGCAAGGCCCGATTTGCCTAATAAGCCAAGTTTTCCTGAATTAATATATTTTCTCTAATTTTTTTTCTTATGAAATGATAAAGCTACCCATTTCATTATGCTTGAGGTCAATTTTTTTTTATTGGAGTTAAAATTAACGTAGACATATGACCAAACCTAACCAACCCTACCTAACCTAACCTAACCTATCTTTATAGGTTAGGTTAGGTTAGGTAGCCGAAAAAGTTAGGTTAGGTTAGGTAGGTTAGGTAGTCGAAAAACAATTAATTCATGAAAACTTGGCTTATTAGGCAAATCGGGCCTTGCATAGTAGGCTAAGAAGTGCGTTCTGGCTACTAGGTACGACATATATATATATATATATATATATATATATATATATATATATATATATATATATATATATATATATATATATATATATATATATAAAATTGCTGAAATGCTATTAAATGATGATTTTAAATGTATTTTTATTCACTGTATTGATTTCACGTTATTTATGATCGTTAGTTTACCCAATCACTTGGGTCTGGACGGTAGAGTGACGGTCTGGCTTCATGCAGGTCGGAGTTCAATCTCCGACTGTCCACCAAGTGTTTGGCCACCATTCCTTCCCCCCGTCCCATCTCAAATCTTTATCCTGATCCCTTCCAAGTGCTATATTCGTAAAAATGTATTGACGGTAATTTCACACTTTTAAAACAAATATTCATTTTATTAATCCCATGCAGTAAGGGCATACAACCTCTTCCCTTCATACACATGCATACCTCCTACCTAACATGCACATACAAATAAATACATACATGTTCATACACAGCCACACATTATTCTAAATTTTAAAATTAGATATAATAAGGAAATAGACTTTAAAAAGTCATTACTTTATTAAAACATTATTAAAATTTAATTTATTTAAGAAATAGTCATTACTTTAGAAAACTGGCGGCTGGAAAGTTCGATCCTGCAAGCACTAATAGGAGAGTTTAAAAAGGAGAGCACACACACACACTCACATAAGCACAAATGAGGCCTCACAGGCCTACTAGAAGTCTATGACCAGGCAACAACACTTAAGGCAAGAAAAATGAAGGACATACTGCATATTTTGCGATTTCCGGAAAGCCTTTGACACAGTACCACATAAGAGACTAGTGCACAAGCTGGAGATGCTGGCAGGAATAAAAGTAAAGATACTCCAGTAGCTAAGGGAGTACCTAAGCAATTGAAGCCAGCGGGTTACACTCTCATCTTCAACTCTCCGTCTTATCTCTAGTTTATCGGCTTCTCTTCTTTCTCCTCCTTTTTCTTCATTTATTCTAACCTCCATTGTTCTTAATATAGTTCACGACACAAACAAATCCTCAAGATTGCATATACTTGATGCAATCAATTTTAATATATTTTCGGCCAGAAAATACCTTCAACTCCAATATGTACCCAATATAAATAGTGTAAGACTTACAAACTCCTCCAAAATAAACAAAATCCCCGATAGCCAACAGGGGTGTACGATAGCCAACAGGGGTGTACGATAGCCAACAGGGGTGTACGATAGCCAACAGGGGTGTACGATAGCCAACAGGGGTGTACGATAGCCAACAGGGGTGTACGATAGCCAAGAAAGAGAGAGCTCTTGGCTATCTCATACAAATGAAAACTCTCAGTCATCTGGTAAACTATAGTTAGTGTTTCAAAATATAAGTATACAATGTGTATGTTTTCTGCACCATTAAATAACAATATGATGGATCCACGAAATAAATCTTGGGGCACTGGAAACGGATCGAACCTGCAGCCCACAGATTTTTACACCTTTTTTTCCCTGCAAGAGGGGAAACTATGTATTATCACTGTCATGGTATTGGCCTAGAATACCAATTCAATTTCCTGCCCATGTCCTGAGGGAAATACGAAATGAGGTGGTGGGGGAAACTGGGGAAAGAGGGGGGGAATTGTGGGGAAAAAGAGGGCAAAGACTGAACGAGTGAGGGAGAGAGTGATAGGCTGATGGAGAGAGGACGGGAGGGAGGAGGCTGATGGATTGATGGAGAGGGTAGAGTGAGAGACGAGATTTGAGAGGCTGGGAGAGTGAGGGAGTAGGGAGAGTGAGGGAGAAGGGAGAGTGAGGGAGAAGGGAGAGTGAGGGAGAAGGGAGAGTGAGAAGAGACCTACAAGCACTGCTACAGGCTCTCTTTGCAACATCTTCAAGTTTCCACCAACGTTTTCCATTCCGTTTATCGCCACCTTCTGCGATTCTTCCTATTTCTAGTAAGAAGATTAACCCGAGAAAAGGGAGACTAGGGAGAGAGAGCCTTCTTTACTCTACACCTGAGAGAGTAGGTGTGGCTTAGACAGGCTACAGGAAGTAGATGTGGGTAGACAGGGTTAGCTACTTTCTCATGTACTCTCTATGCCACTCTCCTTAAATTCACTTCCAGTCTCTCTCTCTCTCTCTCTCTCTCTCTCTCTCTCTCTCTCTCTCTCTCTCTCTCTCTCTCTCTCTCTCTCTCTCTCTCTCTCTCTCTTTCTCTCAGCCTCCCCATACCCTAATGTTACCCATACTTCCCCCTCCCTCTCCCTTGCCTGTTTACCCACCTCACTTTCCCTACCCCATTTACCTCAAGGACACGCCAAGGAAAGGGCCGGGTACTCAAGACCAACACTGATAGGCTCAGTAGGGGATGTATTAGTGTTATTTATGGTCAGGTGAGGATAGCCAGGTGAGGATAGCCAGGTGAGGATAACCAGGTGATGTTGGAAGGGTAATATGGAGCTGAGGATATCTTCCTCTTGAGCCCATGAGCCCTCATCTTCTTGCTCTGCTAACCAGCTGTTCAAGCCAATAAGACTTCTATATTATTATGATTTTCTTCAATAATCAGACCTAGCTGTAATAAGGTATACAACTCTCTCTCTCTCTCTTTTTTCACCATTAGAGAAAGATCAGCAGAAATGGGTTATTTATCCTGATGATAATATGACACCATTTCATTTTCAGGGGGACACCACCCCATTAACGAAGGGAGGCATTATTCTATTAATAGGGGGGACGCATCATACTATTAATAAGGAGACATTATTCCATTAACAGGGGGACAAAATCTTCTTTATCTGGTGGACATCATCCCATTAAATGGAGGGACATCAACCCATTAACAGGGGAATTGCCATTCAGTTAACAAGGGGACATTATTCCAGTAACAAGGGGGATATCATCCCATTAATTGAGTGGACATCATCTAATAAAAAGGGGGACACCATCCCATAAATAGGACCCCATCCCAGTAAAAGGGGGGGGGGGGGTAGGTCACTATCCCATCCAGTGAATATTCTCAATCACCGAGCAATCAGCATACCTCCAATGGCCTTGTCAGCTTTGTTTATGAAAGCAATTTAACAGTAATTAATAAACAAGGAGAACGAAGCAGTTAGACAAATTATGTCACAAATCAGTCTGAATTCACGCGATACATTTTGACAAAAATCATTCCATGCTCCTCTTACGTTATGGTCTAATTGACACGTTTCAATGAGTTACGTTCAATAACGTTCAAGAAAGGACTTGGGAGTCCCAATTGGATTACTGCCTAGAGGATCGAGTGTGTACTCACCTGATTGTACTTGCGGAGGTTGAGCTCCGGCTCTTTGGTCCCGCCTTTCAACTGTCTATCAACTGGTGTACAGGTTCCTGAGCCTATTGGGCTCAGTCATATCTACAGTTGAAGCTGTGTATTGACTCTGTCGCAACCACATCACTGCCTAATGCATTCTTCTAAAGTGTGAGGTACAGGGAACGAAACGACCCGAGGGGCATATGGTTCAAGGTACGAAGTGACCTCAGATTATGGTACAGGGTACGAGACGTCTCAAATATATGGTACAGGGTAGGGTTTGTGAGGATCAAAATTGGCAGAGAAGCAAAGAATTCTGTATTTTTTGTAATTCTCTGATCGAGGTGTGTGTGTGTGTGTGTGTGTGTGTGTGTGTGTGCGTGTGTGTGTGTGTGTGTGTAAGTGTGTGTGTGTGTGTGTGTGTGTGTGTGTGTGTGTGTGTGTGTGTGTGTGTGTGTGTGTGTGTGTGTGTGTGTGTATGTGTGTTCCAATTTGCTCAGCACAGAATTTATTACAGGATTTACAAGAGATTTTGTAAACACAACATTTACAGTTAGTAAGTAAATTTGCAATCAAAAATGTTTTGAATTTTGTGTCCTGAATCCCCATAGATGCATGACGCAAACGACTTGCAAACGTTTTACGTAAACGACATTTAAATGCTTTTCATAAACGACATTTAAACGTTTTTCGTAAACGACATTTAAACGTTTTTTTGTAAACGACATTTAAACGTTTTTCATAAACAAACATTTAAACGTTTTTCGTAAACGACATTTAAACGTTTCTCATAAACGACATTTAAACGTTTTTCGTAAACGACATTTAAACGTTTCTCATAAACAACATTTAAACGTTTCTCATAAACGACATTTAAACGTTTCTCATAAACGCCATTTAAACGTTTCTCATAAACGACATTTAAACGTTTCTCATAAACGACATTTAAACGTTTTTCGTAAACGACATTTAGGTGATTGATTCGTACATCAAGACGTCAGACGTCATCATCTCTGGTACTTAATCAGAGCCAAATCATGAAACGAACAGGTCATTTTTTAAATCAGTGGAAAGCGCCAAGCCATTCCGACTATATAGCCCTGGAAAGGGATCAGGATAAGGATTTGGGATGGGATGGGGAGAAGGATTGGTGCCCAACCACTCGGTGGACGGTCGGGGATTGAACGCCGACCTGTATGGAGCGAGACCGTCGCTCTACCGTCCAGCCCAAGTGGTTGAGTAAAAGAAGCAAGAGATGCCAGAAACTTTGATTTGCATTGTTGCTAAATTATTGTGTAATTTACCAGGTTTTCATTTTCAAGTTTACCTCTCAGGGTAAACTGAGGGGGTTATCTCTACCACTTGGACATAGACGGTATAGAGAAAGTCTCGACGCTTCTTGCAGGTCGGCGTTCAATCCCCGACCGTCCACCAAGTGGTTGGGTACCATTCCTTTCCCGTCCCATCCCAAATCCTCATATCATATCCAATTAGCATATCATATATGCTAATTAACCGTAATGTCTCAAAACCTTCTCCCGGTGATTATCTTATGCATTCTTATTCATTCATTCTTCATTCATTAAATCATTCTGCATTATGATTTCTATATGAATTCTACATTAAAAGAAATTATTAGTAACATGAGAGATCTCCACAAATTTAGTTTTAATCGTTTTTAACATAGATATGATAACCAATTTATCTAAAAGACCGAATAATGTAAGGTTTAGAGCCCTGTTTATATAATAATAATAATAATAATAATAATCTTTATTTAGGTAAGGTACATACATAAAGAGATTTACAAAGTTTGTTGGCTTTATAGATAGAGCTAGTACATACAATGCCTAAAGCTATATGACTAAGAGATTATCAGTGCTCCAGCGCCTAGGAAACTTTGGTGAGTTTGTTGAAAATTAAATAAACTAATTTATCGTAACATTTATTGAAGCTGATTATAAAACCAGGTAATTTTCAGGAGAACGTGCCAAGACAGAGGACAACGTCTCATTAGCACGAGTCGCCATCCCATTAACAGGGGGGTTACCATCCCATTAACAGAGAGGACACCATCCCATTAAGAGAGAGAGAGGACACCTTCCCAACCTCATTAAAGATTTTTTTTTTAAACTCAGGCAAAAGGAAAAAGCCAATTTATATTTTTCTCCTGATTTTGTATAATTGCCTTCATTAATTGGTTGGATTTTGGACTACTAAAAACTACACATAAGATGGTGTAGGATTTTTCCTATATGCCGTATATTTATAGTGATATTTATAGACAAAACATATATTTTTAAAACTTTTAGAAATGCTACGACTCTTTTCAACTCATTTTTGCTGAGATAACTATATCTCAAGGATGCTTTTCCCTTACTAGATAAAATTCATACTAGATAAAATTCTTACTAGATAAAATTCTTACTAGGTAAAATTCTTACTAGATAAAATTCTTACTAGATAAAATTCTTACTAGGTAAAATTCTTACTAGATAAAATTCTTACTAGATAAAATTCTTACTAGATAAAATTCTTACTAGATAAAATTCTTACTAGATAAAATTCTTACTAGATAAAATTCTTACTAGATAAAATTCTTACTAGATAAAATTCTTACTAGATAAAATTCTTACTAGATAAAATTCTTACTAGATAAAATTCTTACTAGATAAAATTCTTCAACTCAGTGTATAATTTTTATGCCGCCTCTGCGTTAGTAGTCCATTCAGAGCCTTAGTAAAGCATTCTCATCCCTTCAACAATCTTATCGAGTTAAAAACCAAAAAGACAAATGAAATAATGGAGTTTAATCTAGTTTTTAAGAGACGTTGGACTCCGTAATCCATATTTCCTGCTCTACTAACTTTTCCCCAAGACGGTAAACATACAGATTCCATCAGAGGGTAATTACATTTCGGCTACCGGCCTCCTCCTCCTCCTTCCCAGATTCCTGTGGCAGTCTTGAGAGTTTCTGTGTGGGATACGGGACTGGGACATCCCAGGGACGTGTAATGGAATGGAAAATAGCAAGAGGTGCTAAGTCAAAATGACTATACACTCCATGGCTGGGATATGAGGACAAGGAGCTGGGATATGAGGACAAGGAGCTGGGATATGAGGACACGGAGCTGAGATATGAGGACAAAGAGCTGGGATATGAGGACAAGAAGCTGGGGATATGAGGACAAGAAGCTGGGGATATGAGGACAAGGAGCTGGGATATGAGGACAAGGAGCTGAGATATGAGGACAAAGAGCTGGGATATGAGGACAAGGAGCTGGGATATGATGACTAGGAGCTGGGATATGAGGACAAGAAGCTTGGATATGAGGACAAGAAGCTGGGGATATGAGGACAAGGAGCTGGAATATCAGGACAATTTACATCCAGGTCTTCAATCACAGCTGTGTGCATGTGGAGGGGTCGTGGGGGTTGGGGGTTGGGGGGGGGGAGAAGAACAGGTAGAGAACGATGCCAAGCTTGACCCCACTTTAACTAGGATTCGAACCCAGGTCCTCTCCATTGATCCTTGCTTCCCACCTGCGTGACGTGGCTCCTGCGGCAGCCTACATAACCTGGTAGATAAGAGCCACAAATGTGCCCTGGTAGATGAGGGGGCTCACCAATCTACCGAGGTAGATAAGGGCCACCAACATGACCTGGACCGAGAGAGCGTCGAACGCCACAAGTGAGCTGATGAGGCCCTGTACGCCACCATAGTTCCTAGCAGAACATCAATGAAGCGGCAGAAAGAGTTTCAGTTTCTCCTTCAAGTTTCAAGCAGGAAACTTTCTAACGTGAAACAAGAGACCTTGTTGAACGTAGCACCTCTTGCTTGCCTAGCACCTCTTGCTAGCGTAGCATCTCTTGCTTGCCTAGCACCTCTTGCTAGCGTAGCACCTCTTGCTAGCCTAGCATCTCTTGCTAGCCAAGCACCTCTTGCTAGCGTAGCACCTCTTGCTAGCCAAGCACCTCTTGCTAGCCTAGCACCTCTTGCTAACCTTGTTGAACCTAGTTCCTTTTCTCTACAGTAGCAATAAACCGCTGTTTCCCCCAACAGCGCCCTTCTAATTAGCTTAGCATGTAATTAACAATTATTAATTGGTTGGGGGTGTTTGGGATGCTGTTAATTAAGGGGATGTCATAACACGTTATTATTGCCTTTGTATTAACAACTTTTGATGACATTTGTACCGGAAATTGATCGGTGGCAACTGATGTGTGATTGATTGATTGAGAGAGAGTGAGAGAGAGAGAGAGAGAGAGAGAGAGAGAGAGAGAGAGAGAGAGAGAGAGAGAGAGAGAGAGAGAGAGAGAGAGAGAGGGAGAGAGACAGAGACAGAGAGAGAGAGAGACAGAGAGAGACAGAGACAGAGAGAGAGAGAGAGAGAGAGAGAGAGAGAGAGAGAGAGAGAGAGGGAGAGAGAGAGAGAGAGAGAGAGAGAGAGAGAGAGAGAGAGAGAGAGAGAGAGAGAGAGAGAGAGAGAGAGAGAGAGAGAGAGAGAGAGACAGAGAGAGAGAGAGAGAGAGAGAGAGAGAGAGAGAGAGAGAGAGAGAGAGAGAGAGAGAGAGAGAGAGAGAGAGAGAGAGAGAGAGAGAGAGAGGGAGAGAGAGAGAGAGAGAGAGAGAGACAGAGAGAGAGAGACAGAGAGAGAGAGACAGAGAGAGAGAGAGAGAGAGAGAGAGAGAGAGAGAGAGAGAGAGAGAGAGAGAGAGAGAGAGAGAGAGAGAGAGAGAGAGAGAGAGAGGGAAAGTTGTAGGAAAAGCAAAGCAAATGCGTTCTTACACATCATAATATTCCTCTTTCTCACCCTCACAAGCCATCACCTCCTACACCACTTGGAGTATCGGGGGATCGAACACCGACCATGCAAAGAAGCGAGACAGGCATCGTACCAATCAATCCAAAACGCTCTCGAAGAAGGAACAAGTAGCCGAACTGGACCCATGGCCGTAGCGAAGAGAAAAAAACCCACCATAACAATAAACAAAACACTGAGGTCATCCAATGGGATGTAACCGACATCTAGTTTCTCCAACCACATGCACAACTAACTAGACCATGATGAGCTCATCATTTTCTCGCAGATACATCAGGTTATTTTGATTTCACTGGACACTTTAAGAACGTTGTAGCGAGAGGTGTACATCGAAGTAGACTGAGATAATTCCTTAGAACTCCACGAAGAAAACAACAGGGCTGGTCAAAGTTTTATTGAAATAGGAGAGAAAGAAAGTTTTCCAGGATATATATATATATATATATATATATATATATATATATATATATATATATATATATATATATATATATATATATATATATATATATATTCGACAAAATACCGAGAACTCAAGACAATTGGTTGAATTATAGTGAAGGATTGAAAGACTAATTTACAAAGTGCAAGATTCAGGCAGTGTCGGATTGTGAGGAGCAGCCCTGGGGCCAGTGAACCAAGACACCAACCCCATTTCAGTGATTCTTAGTCACTAAAACTCTTAGAAACTCTTAGAAAACTCTTAGAAAAAGCAAATGTTATTTTGACGTAGTTATAATGGTGTAAAACAGTGAACGGACACAGTTATAACGTTCTAAAAACGTTAAACGAACATAGTTAAAACATTGTTAAAATGTTAAACGAACGAAGTTACGTTACTTGTTTCCAAGGTGTCTTGACAGGTGCGTGAATACTTCAATTATCCCATACATGAATGATACACGTTGAAACCTACCTCATGTCCGAGGCCTCACAAGAGAGACACATTGACACCAACAGACCAAATGGTAGAGAATAAAACCAACGAAATCACATGAGAGAGAGAGAGAGAGAGAGAGAGAGAGAGAGAGAGAGAGAGAGAGAGAGAGAGAGAGAGAGAGAGAGAGAGAGAGAGAGAGAGAGAGAGGGGTAGGGGCAGGAGGTGGGAGCAAACAAGGCAGTTTGATCGATATAGAGTCATTACCCCATGGAAATCAAACTCTTTAAAATCCACCATTTCTCCAAACTATCTCACACGGGCAGCAGGGAGATGAGGAGAGGAGGTTGAAGGAGAGCTCTGCAGCACGGGCCTCGCTCCTAGCAGGGTCGGCGTTCAATCCCCGATGGTCCAAGGGACGGTTTGAGAATCCATTTTAGTATATATATGATTGAACATAGGTCCTTCAATTCGGGCCTAAAATGGCCGGTTAGTGGGGATGGAGAAGTGTTAGAGGGAACCCTCCAAGTGTTAGTGGGGATGGAGAAGTGTTAGAGGGAGCTCTCCAAGTGTTAGTGGGGCTGGAGAAGTGTGAGAGGGAACCCTCCAAGTGTTAGTGGGGCTGGAGAAGTGTTAGAGGGAACCCTCCAAGTGTTAGTGGGGCTGGAGAAGTGTTAGAGGGAACCCTCCAAGTGCTAGTGGGGCTGGAGAAGTGTTAGAGGGAACCCTCCAAGTGCTAGTGGGGCTGGAGAAGTGTTAGAGGGAACCCTCCAAGTGTTAGTGGGGCTGGAGAAGTGTTAGAGGGAACCCTCCAAGTGTTAGTGGGGCTGGAGAAGTGTTAGAGGGAACCCTCCAAGTGCTAGTGGGGCTGGAGAAGTGTTAGAGGGAACCCTCCAAGTGCTAGTGGGGCTGGAGAAGTGTTAGAGGGAACCCTCCAAGTGCTAGTGGGGCTGGAGAAATGTTAGAGGAGCAGGAGAATTGAGGAGATTGATGGTCAGGGAAGAAACAAGAGGACTAACAGATGGTAATGAAGGGCTGAGTGAAGGGCTGAGTGAAGGGCTGAGTGAAGGGCTGTGTGAAGGGCTGAGTGAAGGGCTGAGTGAAGGGCTGTGTGAAGGGCTGAGAGAAGGGCTGAGTTAAGGGCTGAGTGAAGGGCCGTGAGAAGGGCTGAGTGAAGGGCTGAGTGAAGGGCCGTGAGAAGGGCTAAGTGAAAGGGGGGTGGGGGAGAAGGGGCCGGGGAGGGAGAGTGGCTATGAGTGGGGGGGGGGGGGAATGAGAGAGGGACTTAAAGTGAAAGAGAGCGGAAAGAGTGAAGGCACCTGGAGAGCTTGAGAAAGATGACTTAGAAAGTGAATCATGATCTCTCTGGTGATGGTCTGATAGTGAGACATTTTCTCTCCTATGGGACGAAGTGATGATTTAGGATGGGACGGGGGAAGGCATGGTGCCCCAACCACTTGGTGGACGGTCGGGGATTGAACGCCGACCTGCATGACGCGAGACCGTCGTTCTACCGTCCAGGCCAAGTGGAAGGGCTAAGGTAGGAGTAGACTGGTAATTGAACGTCTAGAGTGGGGTACAGTCACAGGTAAGTAAGGTAAGTGAGGTAAGTGAGGTAAGTAAGGTAAGTGAGGTAAGTGAGGTAAGCGGGACAGGGGAGTAAAGACGGGTTAGGGCAGGTGGTAAATAAGAAAACACTAGTTATTTATAGCTAGGCGTCATAGTACGGTCTGAGGATGTTGCCTCTGCCAGAATACCCACCCCCATGCCCAGCCAGCACACCCCCATGCCCAGCCAGCACACCCCCATGCCCAGCCAGCACACCCCCATGCCCAGCCAGCACACCCCCATGCCCAGCCAGCACACCCCCATGCCCAGCCAGCACACCCCCATGCCCAGCCAGCACACCCCCATGCCCAGCCAGCACACCCCCATGCCCAGCCAGCACTACCCCCATGCCCAGCCAGCACCACCCCCATGCCCAGCCAGCACACCCCCATGCCCAGCCAGCACACCCCCATGCCTAGCCAGCACCACCCCCATGCCCAGCCAGCACCACCCCCATGCCCAGCCAGCACACCCCCATGCCCAGCCAGCACACCCCCATGCCCAGCCAGCACACCCCCATGCCCAGCCAGCACACCCCCATGCCCAGCCAGCACACCCCCATGCCCAGCCAGCACACCCCCATGCCCAGCCAGCACACCCCCATGCCCAGCCAGCACACCCCCATGTCCAGCCAGCACCACCCCCATGCCCAGCCAGCACCACCCCCATGCCCAGCCAGCACACCCTCATGCCCAGCCAGCACACCCCCATGCCCAGCCAGCACACTCCTATGCCCAGCCAGCACACCCCCATGTCCAGCCAGCACCACCCCCATGCCCAGCCAGCCCCACTCCCATGCCCAGCCAGCCCCACCCCCATGCCCAGCCAGCACCACCCCCATGCCCAGCCAGCACCACCCCCATGCCCAGCCAGCCCCACCCCCATGCCCAGCCACCCCCACGCCCCATCCCCAGCCAGCCCCACCCCATGCCCAGCCAGCACCACCCCCATGCCCAGCCAGCACCCCCCATGCCCAGCCAGCCAAACCCCCATGCCCAGCCAGCACACCCCCATGCCCAGCCAGCACCACCCCCATGCCCAGCCAGCACCACCCCCATGCCCAGCCAGCACCTCCCCCATGCCCAGCCAGCACCACCCCCATGCCCAGCCAGCCCCACCCCCATGCCCAGCCACCCCCACCCCCATGCCCAGCCACCCCCACCCCCATGCCCAGCCACCCCCACCCCCATGCCCAGCCACCCCCACCCCCATGCCCAGCCAGCACCACCCCCATGCCCAGCCAGCACCACCCCCATGCCCAGCCAGCACCACCCCCATGCCCAGCCAGCACCACCCCCATGTCCAGCCAGCACCACCCCCATGCCCAGTCAGCCCCACCCCCATGCCCAGCCAGCACCACCCCCATGCCCAGCCAGCCCCACCCCCATGCCCAGCCAGCACCACCCCCATGCCCAGCCAGCACACCCCCATGCCCAGGCAGCACACCCCCATGCCCAGCCAGCACACCCCCATGCCCAGCCAGCACCACCCCCATGCCCAGCCAGCACCACCCCCATGCCCAGCCAGCACCACCCCCATGCCCAGCCAGCCCACCCCCATGCCCAGCCACCCCATGCCCAGCCACCCCATGCCCAGCCACCCCCACCCCCATCCCCAGCCAGCCCCACCCCCATGCCCAGCCTGCACCACCCCCATGCCCAGCCACCCCCACCCCCATGCCCAGCCAGCCCCACCCCCATGCCCAGCCAGCACCACCCCCATGCCCAGCCAGCACCACCCCCATGCCCAGCCAGCACCACCCCCATGCCCAGCCACCCCCACCCCCATGCCCAGCCAGTCCCACCCCCATGCCCAGCCAGCACCACCCCCATACCCAGCCAGCCCCACCCCCATGCCCAGCCAGCACCACCCCCATGCCCAGCCAGCACACCCCCCATGCCCAGCCAGCCCCACCCCCATGCCCAGCCAGCACCACCCCCATGCCCAGCCACCCCCACCCCCATGCCCAGCCAGCCCCACCCCCATGCCCAGCCACCCCATGCCCAGCCACCCCATGCCCAGCCACCCCCACCCCCATGCCCAGCCAGCCCCACCCCCATGCCCAGCCAGCACCACCCCCATGCCCAGCCAGCACACCCCCATGCCCAGCCAGCACCACCCCCATGCCCAGCCAGCACACCCCCATGCCCAGCTAGCCCCACCCCCATGCCCAGCCAGCACCACCCCCATGCCCAGCCACCCCCACCCCTATGCCCAGCCAGCCCCACCCCCATGCCCAGCCACCCCCACCCCCATGCCCAGCTAGCCCACCCCCATGCCCAGCCACCCCCACCCCCATGCCCAGCTAGCCCACCCCCATGCCCAGCCAGCACCACCCCCATGCCCAGCCAGCACCACCCCCATGCCCAGCCAGCACACCCCATGCCCAGCCAGCACCACCCCCATGCCCAGCCAGCACACCCCCATGCCCAGCCAGCACACCCCCATGCCCAGCCAGCACCACCCCCATGCCCAGCCAGCACACCCCCATGCCCACCCAACACCACCCCTATGCCCAGCCAGCCCCACCCCCATGCCCAGCCAGCACCACCCCCATGCCCAGACACCCCCATCCATACACCTTGTCAGCCCAACCTTTTTCTAGATCAACCCATTTATATACTTGATCTCATACTGACGAAGAGTCAACCAACTTTGATACCAATTTAGCTCACCGGCGTATCAGGATACCTTATCCTAGCCAGGATACCCTATCCTAGCCAGGATACCCTATCCTAGCTAATGGCAAGTAAACATATCCAATGCCTGCTCAGTCCCATCAAAAGCCAACCCAGCCTATCCTCATTATGAAGCACACTCATGATTCTGGTAACTCATAAACAGTTCATGAGTGTAGAATGTGGGTGGCACCTACTTTATCCATATATGTTGCAGGGACATGGATAATTGAACTCAATCAACTTATCCCCAAACTGGAATGCAGGAAATGTAATAATTAGCACACAGTGGCAAGGTAACTCATAACATATTACCACACAGTAATATGTTGACCAGACCACACACTAGAAATTGAAGGGACGACGACGTTTCGGTCCGTCCTGGACCATTCTCAAGTCAATCGACTTGAGAATGGTCCAGGACGGACCGAAACGTCGTCGTCCCTTCAATTTCTAGTGTGTGGTCTGGTCAACATACTTCAGCCACGTTATTGTGACTCATCGCCTGCACACAGTAATATGTGTGGTAATATGTTATGTACAACCGTCACTATACAACCAATAATTAGTAGATAGGGGTTGCCCAC
>NC_091175.1:18730050-18795050 GCF_040958095.1 Procambarus clarkii
ACACGTTACTACTCTAAGCTTTCTGTTAGGTGTACCATCTACGTTCAACTGATCAACAGAAAGAATCAAATCGGAGGGGACCACTCTCTCTGGCCGAGTAAATCTTCAGAATATTTCCCAATCAGAGGATATCACATTATTGGGTCGTCTGCGATTTATTTTCCAGATGTGGGATACCGCAAGCTACCCACAATAGCTCTCTCTGTGTTGTTTGTGAATATAACAACATCCCCCCTACCCCCCCCCTTCCACCCTGAAATCCCTCCCCTTCCCACCCCTCCTATACCCCCCATTCCATCACCTCAATCCACCAAAGGGGGCGCTGTAAGTGGAGCCCCTTAACGAGGCTTCACTCATATGGCTATGTAATGCCTTGTAATGAAGCAATTAGCTCTGATGAGGACACACTGAAGCCGCAGCCACTACACATAAGCTGCACACATGGGCACGAGCGGCGAGGGGGGGGGATACATGAAACGTCTTGGAATACATGGGAAATCAATGTATTCATACGATACGATATCTTGGACGCGAGTGAGAGATAGATGTCACGTTATCACTGATGTTATAAGATACAGGGTAGCACACACCCATATTGGTTTGGATACATGGGTGACTCTCTAGTTAATATAGATACATGAAACACTTGGATACACAGAGGCTCTAGAATAATGGTACTAGAGCATATTAGAAGGCCACGAAACGTGGTTGAAATATTTTAAGAACATGGCATTGTATACATAGAATTTTATACATGGATGGGCGATGATATACAAGAGAAACAAACTATTCACGAGAGACAACATATACATGAGAAGAATCATACAACACAGAGTATTCCTGATACGTATACGAGACGTAATAATAACAGGAATGAAGGAAGTGAAGGAATACAGAATGAAGTAGAATATACACTCAGGTGAGGTCATGTGAAATTACTAGTAATACATACATACAATTGTTTATGTATTGTACGTATACAAATATACATAAATGTTCGTTTTACACATACAATCCAACAATTCCTCGTATCATACAAAAGCAATCGCATGATACAAATCTAAACAATTACATACAATCAAACAATTACTCGCATCACCCACATACAAACACACAATTACTGGCATCATACACAATAACAAATAATCACTCGCATTACAATCACGCAAACAAACAATTGTTGGTATTACTCATATCCACACAATCATATTACAAACAGGTTCACATTCGCTCGTATGACACTGACACACAAACATACAAATATACATTTCTTTACAAATGTCAGTGAATGATTAAATATTCGTCAGGTGTATTTAATTCCTCTACCCAGTCTAATATCTACCTTCACCCAGTCTAATATCTACCTCCACCCAATCTAATATCTACCTCCACCCAGTCTAATATCTACTTCCACGTACCCAGTCTAATATCTACTTCCACGTACCCAGTCTAATATCTTCCTGCATCCAGTCTAATATCTACCTCCATCTGCACTTTATCCCCTCCATCCAGTTTTTTTATCTACATTCGCCCAGTCTTTATCTTTCTCTGTGCCATCTTTGCCTTTCTCCACCAAAGTCTTTATCGCCTTCGTGATTAATCTTCCTTTTATGATTCAAGCATTTCTCATTCTCTGGAGGCCAGCTTCGTCATTTCTCATTCTCTGGAGGCCAGCTTCGTCATTTCTCATTCTCTGGAGGCCAGCTTCGTCATTTCTCATTCTCTGGAGGCCAGCTTCGTCATTTCTCAATCTCTGGAGGCCAGCTTCGTCATTTCTCATTCTCTGGAGGCCAGCTTCGTCATTTCTCATTCTATGGAGGCCAGCTTCGTCATTTCTCATTCTCTGGAGGTCAGCTTCGTCATTTCTCATTCTCTGGAGGTTAACCTCGTCATTTTCCATTCTCTGGGAGGTCAATGTTGACATTTCTCATTCTCTGGAGAATGAGATTTTGAAAACACTCTCTCATTTTCTCCCTATCTCTCTCTTTTCTCATTCTTATTCTCTTCGTGACTCACCTTGAAAGTCTATTTAATTACAGATCTGGTAATTGAAACCAAAGATGTTAATTAGCTCTTTGATTGTCTCAAGTGAGCTAAGCTCATGATCTTAAGGAGTTTCCTGCAGTTATTTTGGGTATTGTGTCATGGGATATAGGGAACTATCAGGAGAAAGCGCCAAGCTATTACGACTAAATAGCACTGGGAAGGGGTCAGGATAAAAATTGGGGATGAGATGGGGGGAAGGAATGGTGCCCAACCACTTGGTGGATGGTCGGGGATTGAACGCCGACCTGCATGAAGAACGGTGTTAGAATGATGGACAGCTGCTTGATTGATTTTCCATTGTATATATATATATATGGGTTGTATATATGTATATATGTATATATGTGAGTATGGGTTCGAGTCACTTCTGGGGTGTGAGTTTTCAGTTGTATATAGTCCTGGGGACCATTCAGGCTTGTTTGCATATATATATATATATATATATATATATATATATATATATATATATATATATATACACTCAGCTGTTGCCTAACAAGTAAACAATTATTATTTATGCAAAAATATTACAACTACGAGAAATACAAATCTAAGGAACTCGGGAACTACTTTAATAAATTCAATACAAACTATAAGACATTATAAAGTAGTGATAAGACACAGATCCGGAAACCTCAGGACTGGGGTTCGAATCTTGCCTAAAACGGAACATGAGTGCAATTCGGTTTGATACCATTTTCAACCATGAATCCCCGTACCCACTGGCTTTAAAAATGGACAGATAAAATGGTGGGATACACCTGTCATTCTCTTAATGTTTCTGTATAAGACTACTTGACGTCACCAAGAAACTGACTCGGACTAATATCCTTACTGCAGGCAAATTACCATCAGTAGACTCACCACCATGGTGAGTCTACTTCACCATAGTGAGTCTACTTCACCATGGTGAGTCTACTCACAGTCTTCACCATGGTAGTGGTAACACCACCACCACCATGGTGAGTCTACTTCACCATGGTGGTGGTAACACCACCACCACCATGGACTAATAGGTCCTTGGTGGTGGAGGGACCCTCACTTGCCCAAGTCCCGGGTATAGCTACCATGGTATCGTCAAGTCCCGGGTATAGCTACCATGGTATCGTCAAGTCCCGGGTATAGCTACCATGGTATCGTCAAGTCCCGGGTATAGCTACCATGGTACCGTCAAGTCCCGGGTATAGCTACCATGGTATCGTCAAGTCCCGGGTATAGCTACCATGGTATTGTCAAGTCCCGGGTATAGCTACCATGGTATCGTCAAGTCCCGGGTATAGCTACCATGGTATCGTCAAGTCCCGGGTATAGCTACCATGGTATTGTCATGAAAACATAATTTCCAATTACAGCCAATTTATGACCGATATAGTTTTTTGAACATTTTTCGGAGATCAGTGTTTAATGTTTTACTATATGACAATAAAACATTTTTTTTTATTTCGTTTTATATTTTAAAGCTCCAGCAGATTTCAGAATCACCAGGAGGATCACAGTGTTTCCTTATAACACAGTGGTCTATATGGCACAGTGTTCACTATGGCACAGTGTTCACTATAGCACAGTGTTCACTATGGCACAGTGTTCACTATAGCACAGTGTTCACTATGGCACAGTGTTCACTATAGCACAGTGTTCACTATGGCACAGTGTTCACTATGGCACAGTGTTCACTATGGCACAGTGTTCACTATAGCACAGTGTTCACTATAGCACAGTGTTCACTATAGCACAGTGTTCACTATGGCACAGTATTTCCTTTTAAAATTTATATGTGGCGACCCCAACCCACCCATATTTAACACGCATACCACAGCATCCTAAAATTGTTGGAGGCTAGCCCTAGGCATCTGATGTCCAACCTTGAGCAGACAAATTATAGCTCTAGGGGTAAGTGCTGTCATTAGCCCGAGTGGTAAGTGGTATATGTAGAACTACATGGATTAAATTATAGCTTTGAGTATGGAATTAAGTGACAGTTGTGGTTATAGAAAAATAAAATGCTATTATAACTCTCTCTCTCTCTCTCTCTCTCTCTCTCTCTCTCTCTCTCTCTCTCTCTCTCTCTCTCTCTCTCTCTCTCTCTCTCTCTCCCTCTCTCTCACAGCTGTTACCACAGCCAGAGGAGGTTTAGAAAGTTTCCCAAGGAATTAATGACCCGTGGTTGACTGCCATTCGACGCTTGCAGTAAAAATGAAAGGAAAAAATTAACACGTTGCTACCATTTTCCCTCTCATTCCCCCCTCTCATTCCCCCCTCTCATTCCCCCCTCTCATTCCCCCCTCTCTCTCCCCTCCCTTTACTCTGCCTTTTCTCACTGCCTTGCTTTCCTTTCTCTACCTCCCTTCCTCCCTCGCTCCCTTTCCCCTCCCTACCTCCCTCCCTACCTCCTTCCATCTCTATTGCCTCAATACTTGGCATTCCCTTTAGTGCGTTTCGTACCCTTTCACCCTTTCTCTTTCTTCCTGTGATCTCACTCTTTGCTTTCCTAATTCCTTCCTTCGATCCTTCCTTCCTTCCTCACAATAAGAAACATGACACACACACACACACACACACACACACACACACACACTCTCTCTCTCTCTCTCTCACACTGAAACACACAACACGGGCCTGTCGGCCGAGTGGACAGCGCTTGGGTCCATTAGAACATATGCTGTATATCTCTATGTCCTCCTAGTGGCTAGTGTGGATCTCTATAGTTATCGTGCGTTTGGTCTCATGTTTGGCTTCTCTTTACCTGTTTGAACCTCGTATTTCCACCTGTGATCGTTTGTTTACCTTTCACATTATACCTGCTTAAGTAACTGCTTAAGTAGCTTAAGTATACCTGCTTAAGTAACTGCTTAAGTAGCTTAAGTATACCTGCTTAAGTAACTGCTTAAGTAGCTTAAGTATACCTGCTTAAGTAACTGCTTAAGTAGCTTAAGTATACCTGCTTAAGTAACACAAATGTGTAATAATTACAAATTCACTGACTGCAGAACTAAAGCATACTGATTAGCTAAATATTGATTAGCTAAGCACTTGCGCAAAAACGTTTCGAGAAAAGCAAAATTCGCCCAACGTAAATGCATAATTTTTTTTATATTCGAAGTAACACGAATCTTATTTATAAATCTTTCCCACAGGTTAACTCTTACCTATTTGAGATAGGCAAAGACAGGGAGGGAGTCACTCTTCCCCCCTAAGGTAGGAAGTCACTTTTCTCCCTAAGGGAGGGAGTCACTCTGCCCCCTAAAGGGAGGGAGAAGGGAAACTGGGTTGGGAGGAAGGGAGCTTTCGCCTGCCGGCAGGCTTGTGAAAGGCCGCGGCTGTGGACGTGTGATAGCAAGGCTCGCTATCAAGGCTCGCTATCGAGGCTCGCGGCGGAGGTATGATAGCACCCAGCCTGGGGGTACGATGGCGTGTGGGACAGGACCCAGCGGGAGCGAATGTGGGATCGGGGATAGGGGGGGGGGAAGGGAAGAAAAGGGCATTATCAGGGGAAAAGTGCCAAATTCTGGACACCGAATACCAGTTAAGGATCATCTAGTCCTTTATCCTTCTGGATTGAGCCCCTGTCTGGTTTGAGCCCCTGTCTGGTTTGAGCCCCTGTCTGGTTTGAGCCCCCCCTGTATAGTTTGAGCCTCTGTATGGTTTGAGCCCCTGTCTGGTTTGAGCCCCCCTGTATAGTTTGAGCCTCTGTATGGTTTGAGCCCCTGTCTGGTTTGAGCCCCCCTGTATAGTTTGAGTCTCTGTATGGTTTAAGCCCGTCTGGCTTAAGCCCTGTCTGGTTTGAGCCCCTGTCTGGCTTAAGCCCTGTCTGGTTTGAGCCCCTGTCTGGCTTAAGCCCTGTCTGGATTGAGCCCCATGTCTGATTTGAATCACCTCCTCCAGCACTGATAGTCGAAACAGTGTCAGGAAAGGACTCCAGTTCCTCGCTGTAAGCAACCTTTACTGGTGCTACCGCCAGCGAATAAGACCCAATCCTCTCACCTTGAGATCCGGAACGACCACCTGAAGACGAGATAACAGTCTTGGCTGAGGCTGTAGGGATGGAGTAAGGATTTCCACGTTTACCTCAGCGACTCCTTCTATTCCCCTACAGGACCTGGTGGAGTTCATTCCCCTATACACATTATAGGAAGACGTCGTGAAGGGTAAATTTATATGTAGTTTACGGTAAAGATTTGATAGATATTACCACAAGCTTGAAAGATAATGGACTAGACGAGAGGCAACTGGTATTCAGACGATGAAGCTTAAACAGTGCAAATACAGTAAATGTTCTTTAATAGGAGAGGGGGAGGGAGTTTTCAGGAAAAGCACCAAGCTATTACGACTATATAGCACTGGGAAGGGGTCAGGATAAGGATTTGGGATGGGACGGGGTGAAGGAATGGTGTGCCCAACCACTTAGACGGTCGGGGATTGAACGCCGAACTGCATGAAGAGAGAGACCGTCACTATTTAGCACGGGTGGAACACCAACAAGAGGACATAGGTGGAAATGTACTACTCAAATGAGCCACAAAGACATGAGAAAGAATTTGTTCAGTGTCAGAGTAGTGTCACACACTCACACACACACACACACACACACACACACACACACACACACACACACACACACACACACACACACACACACAACAAACACACCTACACACAACACCTACACACACACACACACACACACACACACACACACACACACACACACACAGGGGCCTCGTAGGGGCCTCGTAGCCTGGTGGATAGCGCGCAGGACTCGTAATTCTGTGGCGCGGGTTCGATTCCCGCACGAGGCAGAAACAAATGGGCAAAGTTTCTTTCACCCTAAGTGCCCCTGTTACCTAGCAGTAAATAGGTACCTGGGAGTTAGTCAGCTGTCACGGGCTGCTTCCTGGGGTGTGTGTGTGTGGTGTGGAAAAAAAAAAACGTAGTAGTAGTTAGTGAACAGTTGATTGACAGTTGAGAGGCGGGCCGAAAGAGCAAAGCTCAACCCCCGTAAAAACACAACTAGTAAACACAACTAGTAAACACACACACACACACACACACACACACACACACACACACACACACACACACACACACACACACACACACACACACACACACACACAACACACACACAACACACACACACACACACACACACACACACACACACACACACACACACACACACACACACACACACACACACATACACACACACACACACACACACACACACACACACACACACACACACACACACATACACACACACAAGGCGAGAAGTGGGAGACGCCGTCCAGGTAGTCAACATAATATTATCGTAACTATTTTCCTTGCTGACATCTTGGCAGGAGCCGGAAGGCTACAGCGTAAGTTAAGAGCATCCAGGACTCCCCTGTGGAGAGCATTCCAGTGACCACAGAGTGCACCACCACCACAGAGTGCACCACCACCACAGAGTGCACCACCACCACAGAGTGCACCACCACCACAGAGTGCACCACCACCACAGAGTGCACCACCACCACAGACATACCATGAAACCTAGCCATATAATTCGTCACAAAATCTCTGTGTTTTTCTTCCCTGAGAGAAACGACAGAGAGACTTCCTTTGATGTCCGATTTTTAATTATTTTACATAGCTTTCTTAAAGTTTTCATTATTTATCCCATTAATAGTAATGATAATGATTCAGTGTTGGATATAATCATGTTAATCAGCAAAAATAATGCTTTAACTTTGTTCTGTGAATAGAGTGCTGGATCTTCTAAGGGGGGATCACCCCAGCCCGTCTTCTGAATCTCTCTATGATCTCCCAACGTACAAAATATGAGGCACTATAAAAAAAAGGCTCACAAATATCCACGTTTTCTATGTGTAGGTTGGTAGAAGGTTAGGTAGGTAGCTTGGTGTTCGTGTGTTTTAATACCCCTTAGTTTGTGCGTTGTGACGTATCAAGAGAACAGGAAAGAGAACACTTTCTAGATAGGACTCCTTGATTGGGACTTGTTAGGGAAATGTCTTCCAGTTGGACTTTTTGCTGCATATGTGGAAGCAACGACCAGTTGGACTTTTGTGGTTATGTGGTTGGTGGACAGTATTAGGTATTGTGTGTGGTTGGTGGACAGTATTAGGTATTGTCTGATTGGTGGACAGTATTAGGTATTGTGTGTGGTTGGTGGACAGTATTAGGTATTGTGTGTGGTTGGTGGACAGTATTAGGTCTTGTGTGTTGTTGGTGGACAGTATTAGATATTGTCTGATTGGTGGACAGTATTAGGTATTGTGTGTGGTTGGTGGACAGTATTAGATATTGTGTGTGGTGGTTGGTGGACAGTATTAGATATTGTGTGTGGTTGGTGGACAGTATTAGGTCTTGTGTGTTGTTGGTGGACAGTATTAGATATTGTCTGATTGGTGGACAGTATTAGGTATTGTGTGTGGTTGGTGGACAGTATTAGGTATTGTGTGTGGTGGTTGGTGGACAGTATTAGATATTGTGTGTGGTTGGTGGACAGTATTAGGTATTGTGTGTGGTGGTTGGTGGACAGTATTAGATATTGTGTGTGGTTGGTGGACAGTATTAGGTATTGTGTGGTGGTTGGTGGACAGTATTAGGTATTGTGTGTGGTTGGTGGACAGTATTAGGTATTGTGTGTGGTTGGTGGACAGTATTAGGTATTGTGTGGTGGTTGGTGGACAGTATTAGGTATTGTGTGTGGTGGTTGGTGGATAGTATTAGGTATTGTGTGTGGTTGGTGGACAGTATTAGGTATTGTGTGTGGTTGGTGGACAGTATTAGGTATTGTGTGTGGTGGTTGGTGGACAGTATTAGATATTGTGTGTGGTTGGTGGACAGTATTAGGTATTGTGTGTGGTGGCTGGTGGACAGTATTAGGTATTGTGTGTGGTGGTTGGTGGACAGTAATAGGTATTGTGTGTGGTGGTTGGTGGATAGTATTAGGTATTGTGTGTGGTTGGTGGACAGTATTAGGTATTTTGTGTGTGGTGGTTGGTGGACAGTATTAGGTATTGTGTGTGGTGGTTGGTGGACAGTATTAGGTATTGTGTGTGGTTGGTGGACAGTATTAGGTATTGTGTGGTGGTTGGTGGACAGTATTAGGTCTTGTGTGTGGTTGTTGGTGGACAGTATCAGGTATTGTGTGTGGTGGTTGGTGGACAGTATTAGGTATTGTGTGTGGTTTTTGGTGGACAGTATCAGGTATTGTGTGGTTGATAAAATAAACCTTCCTTCCACAGGTACTCCAGATGAATCTTTTTGAAAACACATTAAGACATTTTTTATCACAAAGTATTGCGATGATTTTTCTTGTGAGTTAAACCCTATCAACATTTAGCTCCTGAGACTTTATAAGACGCCCTTACTGACAAGCAAGTCTTGGCAGACAGCTCATAGTTAAGTAGAAAGTAATGAGGCAGTTTGAGCAGTCTCTCTACCCCCCCAAACCCTTACTAATCTGCAACATGCCACCCTTGCTCAACACCCTCCCCCCCCCTTCCCCTGCACCATTGCACCAATTGCGCTAACTATGTCTCATTACCAAACGTGGAAGGTTAGGGAGGAGATACACACGATCAAGGTGAGACATAGTTGTGTCTCAGTCGCCTCGTCTCTCCTCTCTCACGTCTTGAAACAATCTCTCTCAACCTAGTCCTCCTATCCGTCGTATTTTGACGTATATTCTAAGGCCAAAATTTGTCGTACTAGAAAACTGTAGCGGCTCGCGAAATTGACATACTATTCCGTTTTCTGTTTTAGGTCCTCTGATGATTTGAAGTAATGCAAACGTTTGAAAATGTATCGGTTTTCATGGTGTTTGATTTCAACTAAAATCCTTGAATTTAGCAATATTTTGCCAATATTTAATGTTTTCTTACCATATGAGATTTAAATTACAAATAGCCGAAATTGGCAATACTTTGCCTTTTTTTCTTAACACATCATAGTTAGGAGAAGGGCACTTTAGCACGACAGTTTCCTGACGTTGGGGAATCTTGGAAGGACAGGCTGCAGTGACATAGTGGCGTGTTCAATACAGAGACGTGCCCAGTGTCTTGGGAGGTAGTTGGGAAGTAGTTACCAGCTATACTGGACCAGCTCCTTGAGGTAGTTATGATCTTGAGGAAGTAGGTCATTAAAGTCATCTCGAAGAAGCATTGCACTTGGAGTGTTGCCAATGAATTAGTGCCAAGAAATGGCTTCACTACAACAAATAATTTGATGTCAAGTTACGTTATTTTGTCAATATATATATATATATATATATATATATATATATATATATATATATATATATATATATATATATATATATATGTCGTACCTAGTAGCCAGAACGGACTTTTTGGCCTACTATGCAAGGCCCGATTTGCCTAATATGCCAAGTTTTCATGAATTAATTGTTTTTCGGCTACCTAACCTACCTAACCTAACCTAACCTAACTTTTTCGGCTACCTAACCTAACCTAATCTATAAAGATAGGTTAGGTAGGGTTGGTTAGGTTCGGTCATATATCTACGTTAATTTTAACTTCAATAAAAAAAATTTGACCTCATACATAATGAAATGGGTAGCTTTATCATTTCATAAGAAAAAAATTAGTGAAAATATATTAATTCAGGAAAACTTGGCTTATTAGGCAAATCGGGCCTTGCATAGTAGGCAGAGAAGTGCGTTCTGGCTACTAGGTACGACATATATATATATATATATATATATATATATATATATATATATATATATATATATATATATATATATATATATATATATATATATATATATATATATTGGCGCCAAGATATGGTACTTTGACAATAGAACTTGGTGGAGATATCCTAGAGAGATAACAGAGGACTCTCCTAGCGTTTATATTGACCATACACAGAGAGTAATCAACCCTATGGTGATCAGAGTGTGATGGTAAAGTGATGGATAATACTATACTACGACATGGTCAAGAGGATTGCAACCTGTAGTTGCCATCTACAGTGCAATGGGCGCTACTGGGTGCAAAACGACGGCAACTAGTAGTAGTACTCCAGGCTGCAATATCGTCTGCATCAACAGGTAGAACAACGGTACCAAGAGACGATACAGAGAGCTACAACAACAGGTAGATCAACGGTACCAAGAGACGATACAGAGAGCTACAACAACAGGTAGATCAACGGTACCAAGAGACGATACAGAGAGCTACAACAACAGGTAGATCAACGGTACCAAGAGACGATACAAAGAGCTACAACAACAGGTAGAACAACGGTACTAAGAGACGATACAGAGAGCTACAACAACAGGTAGAACAACGGTACCAAGAGACGATACAGAGAGCTACAGCAACAGGTAGAACAACGGTACCAAGAGACGATACAGAGAGCTACAAGAAAAGGTAGATCAACGGTACCAACAGACGATACAAAGAGCTACAACAACAGGTAGATCAACGGTACCAACAGACGATGCACAGGGCTACATCTTGTTTTAACCACGTCGTGGCATAGTGGCTTAAAACCCGTGCCTGGGAACACCCAGAACATAGGTTCGAAACCCCCCATCACAGCTCCTACGGATTTTCACATTTTTATATTGACTACATTCTTTATTGTTGCTTAATCACTTCCACCACGGAAACAATGGCGCAGAGAAGAATAATACGTTGCTCGTACTGATGAGTGTGTCATGGAGGCAGAATCTGCTCACGATTGACAGTGGATTATATGTTCAGAGTGGTACAGTTTATACAAGTCGAACAATGGACAATAACCTCTGGTAGTGCCGTGTGGGGGGGGGGGGAGGGGGTGGCCTCAGTTTGTTCATTTTCAGTGTTGGAATATGGCGCTAGCGATATTAATATGATGGGGGGATAATGTTCAATGAAGATGCCAAGTGGTGGTGATGGTTATCTTGAGGTTATCTTGAGATGATTTCGGGGCTTTTTTAGTGTCCCCGCGGCCCGGTACTCGACCAGGCCTCCACCCCCAGGAAGCAGCCCGTGACAGCTGACTAACACCCAGGTACCTATTTTACTGCTAGGTAACAGGGGCATAGGGTGAAAGAAACTCTGCCCATTGTTTCTCGCCGGCGCCTGGGATCGAACCCAGGACCACAGGATCACAAGTCCCGCGTGCTGTCCGCTCGGCCGACCGGCTCCCATAGTGCTAAAGACTAAAAAATGAGAGTTCTTGTTCAACAAGTGAACACGACCAGTAGGGGTTTGTTATTAAGGTACAAAAATTTGTTCATGTTCAAGAATTGAACACGACCAGTGAACCATTGTTATAATGGTACTAAAGATTGTTCATGTTCAACAACTGACCACAACCAATAGGGGTACTGTTCTAAAGGGACAAAAGATTGTTCATGTTCAAGAATTGAACACTGTACCATTATAACAATGGACCATTATTATAATAGTACTAAAGATTGTTCATGTTCAACAACTGACCACGACCAATAGACATACTGTTCTAAAGGGACAAAAGATTGTTCCATGCTCAACAATTGACCACGACCAATAGGGATACTGTTCTAAAGGGACAAAACATTGTTCATGTTCACCCAGTGAACACGGCCGCTGGCTGTGTCAACCGGACTGAGGCTTCGTAAAACAATCACAAATGGCTCCCTCTGTCATTACGTTCCCATTTGGTTTAATGAATGCCGAGGAAATAATATTCTGTTATTTTTAAAGGTGTTGTGTTGAAGTTACTTTCATCCCCTTTTTAGTGAGGCTATATCTGCCACCTAAAAAAAAGTAGATGTATTTAACTAAGTAGATGTATTAAGGACTCTGTATGACCAGCTGCTGAACTTGTCATCTTTCTCAGGGTTAGCAAAATGATCTTAAATATAAACTAACCGATTTGTATCATAAAAATGATCAATGTATATATGGTAAATATGGTAAAAACATTTTATATTTTAGAACACATGTGTCAGTTATGACGAATCACGATACAGAGAGACAGGAAGAACAACGGTACCAAGAGACGATTCAGAGGGCTACATCAACAGGTAGAACAACAGTACCAAGAGACGATACAGAGGGCTACATCAACAGGTAGAACAACAGTACCAAGAGACGATACAGAGGGCTACATCAACAGGTAAATCAAATAATCCAGCAACACAGGGAACAGACCAGGAATCGGACTCCATGTTATATATACTCAAACGCGATAAAGGATTGGATGATTATGTCTGGATTTTGCATATTTCGGCCTGACTCTTGTTTCTTAGCTCTGTGTGGCTCAGCGCTCTCAGCATCTTTTCATATCTCGCGGCTCTTAAGTTCTGGGAAAACTCTTGCGGTAAACCTTTGGAGTTTCTCAGTGTTCTTTGTGTTTAGTAATGTATGGGGGTTCCAAACTGGGTCTTTATCTCTCTCTCTCTCTCTCTCTCTCTCTCTCTCTCTCTCTCTCTCTCTCTCTCTCTCTTACTAGACAAAATGAATTTTTTTCCATCACACGACTTGATGATGGTCCGAGACGGACCGAAATGTCACCAATTAATTTATTTAAAGATTTGCGAGTTGGGTGTTTAACATATTTTTATTAGCCCAGTTTCAGTATTTATGGTAACTATTTGGTCGGAAGTTCAAATATGTAGACCTAAAAAAAGTTAACTTTTGTGTTAACGAATTTGACCAAATGGGAAACTGTATAACGGGAGCATAATTAACAGCCCTAACCTTAACCTCTCCTAGTACTACTATGCTTAATACATGTACTATACTAGGATTACTAGTATTTAAGTTTGAATACTATTTAAGCTTTCCGGACTGTATAAAATTAAAAGTACAAAAAAGGGAATTATTGGTGGTGCATCACTAAATATTGATTTAGACGAAATAGTTTCTATAAGTCGTTTTTCAAGGAGATTGGCAGGGACTTATACAGGAGTTAGTGAAATGTGGTACAGGCAAACCGTAGACTTTACCGACTGGACCAAATATCAGAGCATGGAACTAATCACATGTGGCCCTCATATCACTAACCGTGCTGTGAGACAGGATTTCTTTTAGTAACACACAGCTAGTTCTTGAGACAAACACTGCAACTCCTCGTATAATCTATGGCAACTGCACAATTGCAGATGCATCCAATTAAGTTAATGATTAAAATTCAAATAATATTTGCAGGATGCACAAAAGTTTGATCAACTTTGGCAGTGTTTAAGAAGGATGTTCAAGTGATTACAGTGCTACAAGCTAGTATATCGATGATGGCATATTGCTGCAAAAGCGGCGGCCTCCTATTCTCAAGATGTCAGAATAATGACTCAAGAAACGTTAGATTGTTGCACTGTCACAAAGAACTGAAACGAGGTGCTGGAGTTTTCACACATTTCTGACTTTCCTGGACACCTAGTAGTGATGAAGCCTACGTCCCTGTTTAAGAACCAGCCGCTCTTATCAGAGAGCTGATAAGTGATATCAGATATTTCCCAGAGCTCCTTCATATCGATTGCAAAATTCAAGTTGCCATTTATGAGAATTATCTATCACGATTTTGACCCACTGCCATCGAATGGGCGTGAACATAGTCATTTCATGGCAACAATGTTCATAACACTATTTTACTGATACAGAAGGCCAATCCATTCAAGGCAGCACAGAAACTGTTCAAATCTATTTTCATGTAGGTGGGATTTATTGAACAGGCCGATCATGGAAGCGGAATTGCATTACAATTGCTGAAGAAAATAATTTGTGCCGGAGTTTGATTCGACAGACTGTATTCGTACTGTATTGGGGTCACTGAAGGCTTGGCGTGACGCTGAAAATTTCACTGTTCAGAGCAAGGAAGAAATTATAATCACGCAATTTATCCCACATGGTTTACTGAAATCCCCACCAAGCACATGGCTTCAGGGATCCAGATGTGATTCCCATCTAACTGCCAGGCCTCAGCTGTGATTCCCAGCTGGGTGCTAGGCCTCAGCTGTGATTCCCAGCTGCCTGCTAGGCCTCAGCTGTGATTCCCAGCTGCCTGCTAGGCCTCAGCTGTGATTCCCAGCTGGCTGCTAGGCCTCAGCTGTGATTCCCAGCTGGCTGCCAGGCCTCAGCTGTGATTCCCAGCTGGCTGCTAGGCCTCAGCTGTGATTCCCAGCTGGCTGCTAGGCCTCAGCTGTGATTCCCAGTTGGCTGCTAGGCCTCAGCTGTGATTCCCATCAAGCTGCCAGGCCTCAGCTGTGATTCCCAGCTGGCTGCCAGGCCTCAGCTGTGATTCCCAGCTGGCTGCTAGGCCTCAGCTGTGATTCCCATCATGCTGCCAGGCCTCAGCTGTGATTCCCATCAAGCTGCCAGGCCTCAGCTGTGATTCCCAGCTGGCTGCTAGGATCTAACTGTGATACTCAGCTGTGTGCTAGGCATCATCCAAAACACACACACCACAACACATATACATGAAATATTAACATTATATTTGCAGATGATGAATCACAATAACGTGGGTGAAGAATATAATGACCAAACCACACATCAGAAGATGAAGAAACGAAAGAATTATAAGAAAATGAAAGTAACTGTAAATGAAACTGTAAGAAATGAAAAAAAAAACTTTGTTAAGGAAAGAACTGCACAGGAAAATGCAGCTTGAAAATAACATCCTAGTCATTAAAATTATCTTCAGTCAACACTCTTAAGTTGTCACCAGAGCAGAAGCAACAGACAATGTCTCATTAAAGATCAAACCAAACACCTTGTGGGGTCAACAATATGCTGTTAATTATTATTTTACCTCTTGACATATAAGACGAGTGACTGAGAATATCTCCTGACTTACGACAGTTCAGACAGGCAAGGATGTACTCGCGTGTGTTTGTCACAGTGACTGGAGACCCACATGACTGTCATAGTATGTGTATTTGTCGTGAACCAATGTATATTTTCCAGTTATGTATTATACAGTTATACATGTATACATGGTACATGTCAATGTACCTTTTCACCTCGTGGTTCTACATCATCATGTTAGAGTACTATTATACTTTAATTTGTTCTACGAAATGTTAGGGTTGCGTATTTCCCGTGTTGTACCCAACGTCATGGGTACCCTAAGTCATAAGTACCCTACGTTTGGGTACCCTAAGTCGTAAGTACCCTACGTTTGGGTACCCTAAGTCGTAAGTACCCTACGTTTGGGTACCCTAAGTCGTAAGTACCCTACGTTTGAGTACCCTAAGTCGTAAGTACCCTACGTTTGGGTACCCTAAGTCGTAAGTACCCTACGTTTGGGTACCCTAAGTCATAAGTACCCTACGTTTGGGTACCCTAAGTCGTAAGTACCCTACGTTTGTGTACCCTAAGTCGTAAGTACCCTACGTTTGTGTACCCTAAGTCGTCAGTACCCTACGTTTGGGTACCCTAAGTCGTAAGCACCCTACGTTTGGGTACGCTACGTTGGGGTAGACTTTACGTGTGTGCCCTCTGGTAGTGGCTGCCATGTCTGCTATTCTACTATTCGCTTCGAATCGCCGCTTGGACCATGAGAGGCCAAGCAAGTAATGGAGAAGGAATGGGCTGTTGCGAGCAGTCGGGGAGCGAAGGGTGAGAATCGTTCTCCGTCGACCAAAATGCGTTTCAAGCAGTTAAGAAGAGCCGCTCGGCGAAGAATGTCCTCTTTAAGATTTGCATTACTGCTCACGGAGTAGTTAACCTGTCGATTTATTTATTCACTGAATTTTTTTTCCTCCAGAATTGAGTCAACATGTGAGACATGAGTCAAGACAGTCGGACTTGAGTGAACATGTGAGACGTGAGTCAATCACCGAGACATCTTAGCCAGCTTGTGAAGAGTGGTTCAGCCCCACGCGATGGTGTCGTTAGCGGCAGCCTCCGAAGATCTCCCTTGGAGTGACTTAGGTTCTAGAACACTCTTCGCCTGTTTTATTTATTTTTAACGAGTTTCTCAGAACATCAATACATTTTTACCAGCATTGTGGGGAGTCGAACCTGTGCGCAAGATTTCTTAGTGTAAATTAAGTCGTTGTTTTATTCACGTTTTGCAAATAAAATTAAATCAGATCAAAAAACAATTGAAAACACACACACATTATTATATATATATTATATATATATATATACATATATATATATATATATATATATATATATATATATATATATATATATATATATATATAAATATATATATATATATTCAATGGCACTCGAGGCACAGTGAAGTTAACGACATCATCAAGAGGAGTCTCAACACAGCTGGATGCCCAGCTGAAAGAGAGCCCCGTTACCTAACTCCCCGTAACTCTGATGCTCTTATTGGTCGCCCGGATGGTATCACAGTGAACCCCTGGAAGAATGGCAAGCAGTTGGTATGGGACTACACGTGCGTATCAACCCTGGCTAACACCTACATTGACCTCAGTGTTGCACAACCAGGTGGCGCTGCCACCCACAGGGAAGCAGCCAAATCCCGTAAGTATAGAGAACTGGATCACCACTACAATTTTGTCCCCATTGCTTCTGAGACACTCGGCGCCTGGGGTAAAAGTGCTACCAGTTTATTGAAGGAATTGGGTTCTAGGCTCATTGAAACAACAAGGGACCCAAGAGCTGCCAGCTTTCATTTCCAGCGCCTCAGCGTGGCGATACAGAGGGGAAATGCACACTGCATCCAGGGTTCCTGGCCGCTATCTGAGGAGCTGGAGGAACTCGACAACTTATGATAACCATCTTTGTACCCTATATGTAACGCCGTTTTTGTAACAAAGTTCAAATAAAACAAATATATATGTGTACATACAAAAGAATGGGGGTGGTAGGAGAAGATAATAATAGTGTTCAGTGAGAAACCACAAGGTCTTCTCTGAATACTTTTTATTTTCTTCTCCGAGACTATGGGTCCCTACATTGGCACCAGAGGTGGTACCCTCATAATCTGTATTATATATATATATATATATATATATATATATATATATATATATATATATATATATATATATATATATATATATATATATATATATATATGTCGTACCTAGTAGCCAGAACGCACTTCTCAGCCTACTATGCAAGGCCCGATTTGCCTAATAAGCCAAGTTTTCATGAATTAATTGTTTTTCGACGACCTAACCTACCTAACCTAACCTAACCTAACTTTTTCGGCTACCTAACCTAACCTAACCTATAAAGATAGGTTAGGTTAGGTTAGGTAGGGTTGGTTAGGTTCGGTCGTATATCTACGTTAATTTTAACTCCAATAAAAAGAAATTTACCTCATACATAATGAAATGGGTAGCTTTATCATTTCATAAGAAAAAATTAGAGAAAATATATTAATTCAGGAAAACTTGGCTTATTAGGCAAATCGAGCCTTGCATAGTAGGCCGAGTACGACGTTCTGGCTACTAGGTACAACATTATATATATATATATATATATATATATATATATATATATATATATATATATATATATATATATATATATATATATATATATATGTGTGTGTGTGTGTGTGTGTGTGTGTGAGTACTCACCTAATTGTGCTTGCGGGGGGTTGAACTCTGGCTCTTTGGTCCCGCCTCTCAACCGTCAATCAACAGGTATACAGGTTCCTGAACCTATTGGGCTCTATCATATCTACACTTGAAACAGTGTATGGAGTCAGCCTCCACCACATCACTTCCTAATGCATTCCATTTGTCAACCACTCTGACACTAAAAAAGTTCTTTCTAATATCTCTGTGGCTCATTTGGGCACTCAGTTTCCACCTGTGTCCCCTAGTGCGCGTGCCCCTTGTGTTAAATAGCCTGTCTTTATCTACCCTATCAATTCCCTTGAGAATTTTGAATGTGGTGATCATGTCCCCCCTAACTCTTCATTCTTCCAGCGAAGTGAGGGTTAATTATCGTAGCCTCTCCTCGTAGCTCATACCTCTCAGCTCGGGTACTAGTCTGGTGGCAAACCTTTGAACCTTTTCCAGTTTAGTCTTATCCCTGACTACATATGGACTCCATGCAGGGGCTACATACTCCAGGATTGGCCAGACATATGTGGTATACAAAGTTCTGAATGATTCCTTACACAAGTTTCTGAATGCCGTTCCTATGTTGGGCAGCCTGGCATATGCCGCTGATGTTATCCTCTTGATATGGGCTGCAGGAGACAGGTCTGGCGTGATGTCAACCCCCAAGTCTTTTTCTCTCTCTGACTCATGAAGAATTTTATCTCCCAGATGACACCTAGTATCTGGCCTCCTTCTCCCTACGCCTATCTTCATTACATTACATTTGCTTGGGTTAAACTCTAACAACCATTTGTTCGACTATTCCTTCAGCTTGTCCAGGTCTTCTTGAAGCTTCAAGCAGTCCTCCTCTGTCTTAATCCTTCTCATAATTTTGGCATCGTCAGCAAACATTGAGAGAAATGAATCTATACCTTCCGGGAGATTATTTACATATATCAGAAAATATATATGTATTCACACACACACAGATATATATATATATATATATATATATATATATATATATATATATATATATATATATATATATATATATATATATTATTGATGCTATATACAGCTTACAAGTGTTAATTAATGTAAGTTATTGATGAAATATTAAGCCAGCAACTGATACCTCGGATGATTAGTTTTTGCTTAATTGGTTATTGATCATCCGAGGACCTGCTAAGAGCCAACAGAGGCGGGCAGCCAACACAACAGAGGAGGCTTGGGGAGCTTGGCACTCTGGCTTGGCACTGTGACTTGGCCCTTTGTCACAACGAGGTCCATAACCTTCATAACTCTGTCCAATGTATTCTTCCTATTCTTTCTCTCTCTGTCCAGTCTTTCCCAATGTTTTTCTCCTTATCTTTGTCTATCTTTATCGTATCAGTGTTTACTCCTTCTCTGCTGTTTGCGTTTCCTGGTCGCGTTTGACTCTCTTTATTCTTCTGCTGTGTGCTACAAAATATTCACATTATCAGAAAAGTGTCCCCGCATCAACTAATTGGAGAGGATAGGAAGGATTGTGGAGGAAGAGAAGAGGATTATGGGAATGGCTTGTTTAGGATGGTGATGGTCGCTATTATCCCTTCTGTAGAGCCACCTTTTAAGGATGTGTCATTCCACCACCTAACAGCATATCTCATTAACATTTGAATGTTTTCCTAGTAGGGAATAAATGATTGTTATCAGGAGGTAGACGTAACTATAGTATGTGAGAGCGGGATGCATGAATACCTTACAATGAGTCAGAGAAACATGAGCACGCCTAGCGCCTGAGCACTAACGTTAAGCCCATCACGTGCTTAGCGTTTAGCTTAGCTTAGCACAAGTCTCCATAAGTTGATAACTTTCCCACGATAACTGTTTCAGTATTTTCTTCTTGAGGTTATTTTGAGATGATTTCGGAGCTTAGCGTTCTCGCGGCCCGGTCCTCGACAAGGCCACCTTTTTGTTACACACCCACAGGAAGCAGCAGCCCGTAGCAGCTGTCTAACTCCCAGGTACCTATTTTCTGCTAGGTGAAAAGGAGCATCAAGTTATAAGAAACTCTGCACATTTGTTTCCGCCTTCACCAGGGATCGAACCAGGAACCTTATGACTATGAATCCCGAGCGCTGTCAATTCAGCCGTCAGGCCCCCTTATAGCCCAATTGTTTATCTCCAGCTGAGCAGCTACATCATAGTGCCTACGCATCTAACCATCAAAATATGACCCTCGTGCTGTGCTCTCAATGTAAACAAACTCTTGAAGTCACGTGGAGTTACCCAGAAAATTGCAAACACTCAATCGTGGCTTAAAATGGATGAACTTCCTGCAATAGGCACACTGATCTCCATCACTGCAAAGCTGCTCAAATGATGCGAGATTGCAAGGGTTGCATGATGCAGTGTCATAGACCATCACCTCTGGTGATGACACAGATTTGCTGATATTGTAATAAATATCCAATAATTTTTGTAATCATTAATGGTTGTGTATATATATATATATATATATATATATATATATATATATATATATATATATATATATATATATATATATATATATATATATAATACGAAGTTTATGCAACTATCATCAGTTTTGTATATCAGAACACTCATTGCTCGATATATCAGAAAGAAGCTATATCAGATATATCAGATATATCATTAGAAGATATCAAAAGGTCCTGTTTACAATTAAGATGTTGACATGTCGTGTTCATAGCAAAGGAGATTAACGATTAACCCAATGCATCTGTTCACCTCATCAGTGACAGTGTTCCCCACTTGCCCTAATGAAGGGAAGGAGAAAGAGAGAGGGTCACACTCATCCATGATGAAAGAGGGAAGGTTTGCGTGGTGATTACTGAAAGGGGAGGGAGAGGCTACCTAGTTAAAATGAGCTCAATGGTATTCGAGAAGGAATGATTGTTATTAAGGAGGGCTGCGCCTGCCTGGACAAGTGTTGGTACATGTGGCTCTTGGGGAATGGAAATTGTCAGTTAGTAGTCCTTAACAGAGGGCTGAGTTTCAGTAGTCCCCCTACAGAGGGCTGAGTTTCAGTAGTCCACCAACAGAGGGCTGAGTTTCAGTAGTCCCCCTACAGAGGGCTGAGTTTCAGTAGTCCACCAACAGAGGGCTGAGTTTCAGTAGTCCACCTACAGAGGGCTGAGTTTCAGTAGTCCCCCTACAGAGGGCTGAGTTTCAGTAGTCCACCTTCAGAGGGCTGAGTTTCAGTAGTCCACCAACAGAGGGCTGAGTTTCAGTAGTCCCCCTACAGAGGGCTGAGTTTCAGTAGTCCACCAACAGAGGGCTGAGTTTCAGTAGTCCCCCTACAGAGGGCTGAGTTTCAGTAGTCCCCCTACAGAGGGCTGAGTTTCAGTAGTCCCCCTACAGAGGGCTGAGTTTCAGTAGTCCACCTACAGAGGGCTGAGTTTCAGTAGTCCACCTACAGAGGGCTGAGTGTCGTTAATGAGGCTAATATATGAGTGTCTATGGTATTTCTCCCGTAGAGAAGTACTAAAGATACTCAGCTATAATATTCAGGAGGCAGATATTCACCTATAGTATACCAGGATGCGGTTATAGAAGTTCTGTAGCTGTATCCAGGTAATACGGTTGTGTGTGTGTGTGTATACTCACCTAGTTGTGTTTGTGGGGGGTTGAGCTCTGGCTCTTTGGGCCCGGTTTTCAACTTCCAATTAACTGATTTTTTCACACTTTTTATCGCCCATTTCTTTCCGCCTCCGCCGGGGATCGACCCCGGAACCTTAGGACCACGAATACCGAGAGCTGTCCACTCAGCCGTCACGGCGCCAGGCCCCGTGTGCGTGTGTGTGTGTGTGTGTGTGTGTGTGTGTGTGTGTGTGTGTGTGTGTGTGTGTGTGTATGTGACAAATAAATAATAGCCACTATAGACAAACAGATAACCAAAGGTTTGAAAACGGGGATCCGAATGGTTAGAGGTCGATTCTGGAGGGCTCGACAAGATGGTGTGTGTGTGTATGTGTGCGCGCACGTGCACACACACACACACACACACACACACACACACACACACACACACACACACACACACACACACACACACGCACGCACGCACGCACGCACACACACACGCACACACACAGTCCTGTGGAAAGCACTAGGAAGTGATGTGATGGAGGCAGACTCCATACTCAGTTTCTAGTGTAGAAATAATAAAGCCCAACAGACTCAGGAACCTGTACATCAGTTGACAGTTGAGAGGCGGGACCAAAGAGCCAGATCTCAACCCCCGCAAGCACGACTAGGGGACTACTAGCCGAGTACACACTCCCACACCCACACACACCCAGTGGGCGACAGCGCTACATATGGCAGCAGCGATGTGCTTGTATTTTGTAACTGGCAGAAACTCTATTTGTTTCTGCCAAACTAATTTAACTGATGCCAACATCAGGCCCCAACAGAATAAATAGCAGCTTGTCCTGATGGGTTTCAATTTTTAAGATGGATTGTCATCGTCATTCCAATCCTTATGAATACAAAAATTATATATTAAAATTTTCGGAACAGAAGTAAAACAGTGAATGTAATGCAAACTTATGGAATATAACAAGAATAAATGTAGTGTTTAACATACAAAATGTACACATTAATATACACAAATATTTACACATACTATTTTAGGTAAATTAGGTATAAATTAGGTAAAAGATTTTTTTCAGTTAATATACAAATAAACACCGGAAATAGGTAACAATAGGTAAACCTAGAAAATATAACAACCATAGAGCCAAGTTTTATCTCAATAATTAATTTAGTAGAGAAAGTTTATAGTGAGCTGAGTCAGTAAGAACTTGAAGCCAAGTTCAAAGACTATGATTCAGCAAAAGGAAAAGAAATTCTGACAAAAAAATAGAAAGTTAAAATCCTGTGAATGGAAAGCAAACTTTTCTCACAAGTATCAGAAAGTCTGGTCAAAGAGCCTTGATAGAAAGTTTACAAGAGGTTACGGGGAGCTACTAGCCTCTTTTGTGCTGGTATTTAGAACACTCATCCTGGCTACGTGAGGAACTGGTACGCCTGTTTGTAGTCGCCAAAGTTCCACAATTGACAAACACACACTTTTCACCATTCTCTTCATCCCCTTACCCTCAACAGCATCTCATTTCTTCAACACAAAGACAAAATTTTCCGAACCTTTAATATACGCAATATGCCTCCAACACACGACCCCAAATCCCTCTTTTTTTCACCCCTGGAACCTATCCAACCCTACCTCTCTCCTAACTGTAGTCCTCAGGTGTCTCTCGGTAAACCAATCCCCCAGTTGCTACTTGTTAAACTGACCTGCAGTAAACTGACGTTTTGTTGTAAACTACCCCAAGATTATTGTACTGTAGGTGCAGAGGACTGTGCCTTTCTTAGTCGCACTTGAGGTGCTTGATGGAACGAATCTGTTCACAATGTTCATTCACGAGGTTCAAAATGCCCATTCACGGGCCTTTTGAACACCGCGGTTAGACATATATTTAATGAGTTCGGGTGGACATAAATAGGAGCTGCCTCGTATGGGCCAATAGCAGCTGCCTCGTATGGACTGATAGCAGCTGCCTCGTATAGACCAATAGCAGCTGCCTCGTATGGACCGATAGCAGCTGCCTCGTATGGACTGATAGCTGCTGCCTCGTATGGACTGATAGCAGCTGCCTCGTATAGACCAATAGCAGCTGCCTCGTATGGGTCAATAGCAGCTGCCTCGTATGGACTGATAGCAGCTGCCTCGTATAGAGCAATAGCAGCTGCCTCGTATGGACTGATAGCAGCTGCCTCGTATAGACCAATAGCAGCTGCCTCGTATGGACCAATAGCAGGTGCCTCGGATGGACCAATAGCAGGTGCCTCGGATGGGACAATAGACTTTCTGCAGTTTCCCCCTCGTTCTTATGTCCCTTTGAGAGCGAGGTTTCTAATTGGTGTGCCTTGTGCTGGATCTTTCAACACCATCACCACGCTTCCTTCTACCTGTTGGAATGGTGTCATTTGTTGTTAACAGTTAGTTAACAAGAGATGAAACCTGTTGCTTAGGGAGAGTAGCTAACAGAGCTCTCTCTCTCTCTCTCTCTCTCTCTCTCTCTCTCTCTCTCTCTCTCTCTCTCTCTCTCTCTCTCTCTCTCTCTCTCTCTGTCTCTCTCTCTCTTTCTGTTATTTTACCAGACGCCTTGGCAGCACTTCTGTAAGAACTATACATTCATTTTCATACACTCTACATTCACTCTCTATGAACTCTACATTTACTCTTCATTTTAAAAGCACTCTCCCTGCGTTTTCCTTTTACCGTTGGACCACTAAATCTTCAATATACGAGACCATCAATATAAACTTTGCTCCTTATTGAAAGCGCTCCCTCGTAAGATAAATACCTTATTGCCAAGATGTTTGGGGAATATGTCTACGAATGTTGTCTAAGACATGGGAAGATTTTCCTGTTTTTTTCCTGGAATAATTAGGTAATTATCAACTGAAAGCACTAATATGACTACATACCAATTGGTATATATATATGTATATATATGTATATATATATATATATATATATATATATATATATATATATATATATATATATATATATTAGGAAAAGGAGTTGGATTATGAGGACATGGAACAGAAAATTTAAGACAAAGAACGGGAAAATGTCCAGATATCGGGTATGAGGTCCTTGTCCTAATATCCCAAAGAGCTGGGATACGAGGACAAGGACCAGCGAAATGAGGATAAGGGAGGTAATTATCAGGGAAAAGCGCCAAGCCATTACGACTATATAGCACTTGGAAGGGGTCCGGATATGGATTTGGGATGGGACGGGGAGGAAGAAATGGTGCCCAACCATTTGGTGGACGGTCGGGGATTGAACACCGACCTGCATGAAGTGAGACCGTCGCCCTTCAAATAAGGATAAGTGGCTGGGAAATGAGAACAAGGAGCATGGAAATGATAAGGGAGCTGTGATATGAACGATGGAACGGTGCCTAAGAGTGTTTCTCTCGTCCGATAAGTCTACGGGATCCACGCGCCCGAAGTCATTTATCTCACACGTGGTTTGCAAAGAAAAATCTAAGATGTCTGACCAAGCAGATCTTCTGAACGATCAGAAATTTTGGAGAAGAAATAGAACAGATTTATCATAGAGCGTAAGTTTGATCTCTTTTTTGATCTATTTGATCTATTTGTAAGCAAGTTTGATTTCCACCTCTTTAGAGGTTGAGGGGACGTAGAAGTGTAGGCATATCATGTTAGAATACTGACGAACCATCACACAAACGCCCACGTCACTTCCTAGGCCCCCGTATCACGCCCACGTCACTTCCTAGGCCCCCGTATCACGCCCACGTCACTTCCTAGGCCCCCGTATCAAACCCACGTCACTTCCTAGGCCCCCGTATCACGCCCACGTCACTTCCTAGGCCCCATATCACGCCCACGTCACTTCCTAGGCCCCCCATACACGCCCACGTCACTTCCTAGGCCCCCATATAACGCCCACGTCACTTCCTAGGCCCCATATCACGCCCACGTCACTTCCTAGGCCCCCATATCACGCCCACGTCACTTCCTAGGCCCCCATATCACGCCCACGTCACTTCCTAGGCCCCATATCACACCTACGTCACTTTCTAGGCCCCATATCACGCCCACGTCCCTTCCTAGGCCCCCATATCACGCCCACGTCACTTTCGCGGCCATTACAACACCCCCAAACATCATACAACGCCCACGCCTCACTTTCTAAGCCATCAAACTACTCTAACTTCACTTCCTAAACATCACATCCCCCTCAACGACACTTCCTAAACATCACATCCCCTGAACGACACTTCCAGCTACCACGTAATCTGCACGTCACTTTCCGTAGACCTCCACGACACTTTCCGCCCACCTCATTACCCCCTACGAGGTACTTTCCACCCCCCCAGAACCCCCCACCCACCCACGCCTCGACATTTTCCGCCCATCTCACCCACATCAGTCTCCCCACGCTGAATGCCTTCTAGTGAAGACCTATTGTGCTCGCGCTCCTGCCAATTACTGCCCTTTTTGCTCCTCGCGAAATACTGAGCAATGAGACGACCGCCCATCCCGAGGTGAACGCCAACACCAGCATCAATACCAAGCGCAGCATCACTGCTATCACTGGAGATGTCTCCAGGGGTGCTGGAGACATCTCCAGGGGTGCTGGAGATGTCTCCAGGGGTGTTGGAGACGTCTCCAGGGGTGCTGGAGATGTCTCCAGGGGTGCTGGAGACATCTCCAGGGGTGCTGGAGACATCTCCAGGGGTGCTGGAGATGTCTAATACCGGAGGCCTACTCAGGCCTCCTAATCTTTCCCGACTCTCAGGGTGAAGGTTAGGAAAGAGGCTGTGATTCATCCCAAAATTCAAATCTAGTTCTTGAGCCCTGAATCATAGCTATTGTAACTCGTACATGTGTGTGTGTGTGTGTGTGTGTGTGTGTGTGTGTGTGTGTGTGTGTGTGTGTGTGTGTGTGTGTGTGTGTGTGTGTGTGTGTTTGTGTTTACGAACGCGCGTGTGTGCGTATGTGTACTTAAGCACAAGCACAAAAATGACAGAACACTAACAAAAGTCTGCGACAGTTTTAGCGAACAGGATTACATGCGATTCTAACAAGTTTCACTACGGTTCCCATACACAACAAGCTGAGCCTGCACGCGCGCTCACGAGCGCAAATTGAAAATGAATAACATCATTAAGGAACAGATTGGAATGTGATGGAGAAGGCCTTACCGATGTCGCCTCCTGCGGTGGCGTGTGCCCGCACCAAGCCACTGATAGTGAGGATAGTGGTCCAGGATAGTGGTCCAGGATAGTGAGGGAGTGTAAGCATGCAATCGCTGATGGCTAAGGGTCGTTAAACCCTTCGCGAGACCATCAAACAACTCCTGTTTGCTCTACAAATCATTATTTTCGAAATGTCAGAAAGCGAGTCTTACGTCCAAAGGGGATTTCCAAAGATTTCAGGCAGTACATTTTTAATATGGGGGAATAGTACATGTAATACACCAACCTGAACTACCTGTTTTGCCTTGACTATGTCTCCTGGCCTGCCTCACCTCTCCCCGGGTCTCCTACCTCACCAACGCCACCAGCGCGACACGCATGGCGAACATAAGCGAGGTTAAGTGGCCAAACTTCCCCGAAGCAGGAGTTGAAGTACGGAGGCCGGGAGGGATATTCAAGGAGGGAGAACATCTCAAGCGGCCTCGTCTCACGTCTATGGCCCGAAGCGGTGGTTCTTGAGGGAGGCCGGTGTCCCCTCTCTCTCTCTCCCCTTGACCGCACGGACAGACCTGGGTGCCCTCAGAACCGCCGTACGTGCGAGGGGAATGGCCTCGCTGTAATAGGTCTCCCAGTGCCAATGACCAGAAGGTGAAAAACACGAACAGTTGAGATCGATCAGTAGAGAGACGGCGGAGGGCGACGCCGGCCCTAAAGACGCACTGCTGCTTCCCAACTGGGGCGAGCGGCCCGGGGGGCGCTGCTGGAGGGCCGAGGGGAGGGCTCAGGCACCCCCAGGCCTTGTTACTGGGAGCAAAGGGGAGGCGTGAGATGGATATGGGGTGCCCAAGGATAGTTAGGGGGGCAGAGGAAAGGGGTGAGGCAAGCTGGACTTTCCGGAAATAGGGTACAACCACCCCGGGGAATAGGGTACCCGGGGTGGGTGTTACGAGACTGGGTGGGGGGGGGGGGACTGAGGAACAGGAAGTGTGACTTCTGGGGTCTAAGGGGGGAGTGGATCACCCCGTGGGTCTAAGGGGGGAGTGGATCACCCCGTGGGTCTAAGGGGGAAGTGGATCACCCCGTGGGTCTAAGGTGGAGTGGATCACCCTGTGGGTCTAAGGGGGAGGGGTGGATCACCCCGTGGGTCTAAGGGGGAAGTGGATCACCCCGTGGGTTTAAGGGGGAAGTGGATCACCCCGTGGGTCTAAAGGGGAAGTGGATCACCCCGTGGGTCTAAGGGGGGAGTGGATCACCCCGTGGGTCTAAGGGGGAGTGGATCACCCTGTGGGTCTAAGGGGGAGTGGATCACCCTGTGGGTCTAAGGGGGAGTGGATCACCCCGTGGGTCTAAGGGGGAGTGGATCACCCCGTGGGTCTAAGGGGGAGTGGATCACCCCGTGGGTCTAAGGGGGGAGTGGATCACTCCGTGGGTCTAAGGGGGAAGTGGATCACCCCGTGGGTCTAAGGGGGAAGTGGATCACCCCGTGGGTCTAAAGGGGAAGTGGATCACCCCGTGGGTCTAAGGGGGAAGTGGATCACCCCGTGGGTTTAAGGGGGAGTGGATCACCCTGTGGGTCTAAGGGGGAGGGGTGGATCACCCCGTGGGTCTAAGGGGGAAGTGGATCACCCCGTGGGTCTAAGGGGGAAGTGGATCACCCCGTGGGTCTAAAGGGGAAGTGGATCACCCCGTGGGTCTAAGGGGGGAGTGGATCACCCCGTGGGTCTAAGGGGGAGTGGATCACCCTGTGGGTCTAAGGGGAAGTGGATCACCCCGTGGGTCTAAGGGGAAAGTGGATCACCCCGTGGGACTAATGGGGAAGTGGATCACCCCGTGGGTCTAAAGGGGAAGTGGATCACCCCGTGGGTCTAAGGGGGGAGTGGAACACCCCGTGGGTCTAAGGGGGAAGTGGATCACCCCGTGGGTCTAAGGGGAAAGTGGATCACCCCGTGGGTCTAAGGGGGAAGTGGATCACCCCGTGGGTCTAAGGGGAAGTGGATCACCCTGTGGGTCTAAGGGGAAAGTGGATCACCCCGTGGGTCTAAGGGGGAAGTGGATCACCCCGTGGATCTAAGGGGAAGTGGATCACCCCGTGGGTCTAAGGGGAAGTGGATCACCCTGTGGGTCTAAGGGGAAAGTGGATCACCCCGTGGGTCTAAGGGGAAGTGGATCACCCTGTGGGTCTAAGGGGAAAGTGGATCTCCCCGTGGGTCTAAGGGGGAGCCCCCCCCCGGGGCTCTGAATGGAACACCAGGAAACTCATGTGAAAATAAAACAGAAATAATTTTTCGTGTGAAATATGGTCTGTGCTTCAGAGACAACTCGGTGTTGCTATGAACTACGGTTCCTGGGTTGTTCCCGAGAGGAAGTAGCTCATTCGAAGTAGCTACTGGGCTTGTTAGGCAGACTAGACCTCTAGTTAGAAATAACCTAAGCTACTCTATCTCTTTGAGATGTATTGTATTGTCTCAATGAACGTTCTTGAACTTGAACCTCAGGAAAAGTGACCAATTAAGCAAACAAGCTATTTAGGGATTACGGAAATTTGATAAAAGTAAAAATGATCTGTAAGTTAAATAAAGAACCTGGTGGAGGCGAGGAGTCACAATAACGTGGCTGAAATATGTTGACCAAACCACACACACTACAAAGTGAAGCGACGACGACGTTTCGGTCCGTCCTGGACCATTCTCAAGTCGATTGTGACTTGAGAATGGTCCAGGACGGATCGAAACGTCGTCGTCCCTTCACTTTCTAGTGTGTGTGGTCTGGTCAACAAAGAACCTGGTACGTAGGTGAAGAAACTTACCCACAAGTAAGGAGAGTTGTCGCTGAGTTGTCGCCAAAGGGACAACTACGTAGGTACATTGCGTAGGTAAACACAAAGTGCTGTTATCTTATCTTGAGGTTATCTTGAGATGATTTCGGGGCTTTTAGTGTCCCCGCGGCCCGGTCCTCGACCAGGCCTCCACCCCCAGGAAGCAGCCCGTGACAGCTGACTAACACCCAGGTACCTATTTTACTGCTAGGTAACAGGGGCATACGGTGAAAGAAACTCTGCCCATTGTTTCTCGCCGGCGCCTGGGATCGAACCCAGGACCACAGGATCACAAGTCCAGCGTGCTGTCCGCTCGGCCGACCGGCTCCCTCTGTTGAAGGGGTGAGGCGAAAGGTGTCATTAAGGTGATGGTAACTGTTAGGGAGAGACAATTACCAGAGCGTAAAAAGGAATTTCCAGAGTGCAAAGAGTAGCGCCCCAACGTTGTCTCGTTGACAGGTGAAAGAGGAAGAAAGTGTTACCAGAAGAAACAAAGTGGTGTTAGAGGAAAGAAAGTGTTACTAGACGCAGAAAAAGCAGAGACGTGTTAATCTGAGTTGCGTGTTAAGCCAGAAAGGTTTTGCGTGTTAATCTGAGTTGCGTGTTAAGCCAGAAAGGTTTTGCGTGTTAATTTGAGTTGCGTGTTAAGCCAGAAAGGTTTTGCGTGTTAATTTGAGTTGCAGGAAAGTAGAAGAGGACGCCACTGGAAGGCAAAGGGAGCATCTGAAAAGTACATAAAGGTGTTGGACAGTAGAGAAAGTAGCTAGAAAGTAGAGAAAGGAGCTGGAAAGTAGATGAAGGTGCTGAAAAGTTGTGGAAGGAGCTCGGAAAGTAGAGGAAGGAACTGGTAAGTACACGAAGGCAATGGAAAGTATACGAAGATGCGGGAGGAAGTACACGTAGATGCTGGAAAGCTGGAAAGTAGTAAAGGAAAGTTCCAGATGGTAGAAATAAGGTTTCAAAAATATGAGTCTCTGCTATAAGCAGTGGGTGTTTCCGGAGGAATTTTCAATAAAAATAAGATAAAATTTCCATAAAGCAGTAGGAAATTTCAACAGAACAGAAGAAAACTTCCCTAAAACATAAGAAAACTTCCCCAAACATAAGGAAATTTCCCGAAAGCCCCCAAAAAATGCTTTCCCTCAAAGCAGAAGAAAATATCTGGAAAAGGAAAATAAAATTTTCCCAAAGCAGAAGAAAAGTTTCACAAAGAAAATTAACATTTCCACAAAGCAGAAGAAAAGTTTCACAAAGAAAATTAACATTTCCACAAAGCAGAAGAAAAGTTTCACAAAGAAAATTAACATTTCCACAAAGCAGAAAAAAAGTTTCACAAAGAAAATTAACATTTCCAGAAAGCAGAAGAAAAGTTTCACAAAGAAAATTAACATTTCCACAAAGCAGAAGAAAAGTTTCACAAAGAAAATTAACATTTCCACAAACCAGAAGAAAAGTTTCACAAAGCAACAGAAAATTTTCCCCAAAGTAGCCGGTGAAACGTAGCCAGTTGCTGCTTGAGTCAGGAGTAAAAATTATGGTGGGATAAGTAGCTGAATTAAGTATGAGGTGGAAAAGTAGTCAGCGAATTTTTAGAAGCGGAAAGGGGCTGACCGAACAGTGTTACTTACAGAGATGACGGCTATAGAGGGGAGGTGGTGATGGTGCTTCATAGGTGGGTATCAGTAGTCAGTGGTGGAGGGTACATGGGTGGGTATCAGTGGCCACTGGTGGAGGGTACATGGGTGGGTATCAGTGGCCACTGGTGGAGGGTACATGGGTGGGTATCAGTGGCCACTGGTGGAGGGTACATGGGTGGGTATCAGTGGCCACTGGTGGAGGGTACACGGGTGGGTATCAGTGGCCACTGGTAGAGGGTACACGGGTGGGTATCAGTGGCCACTGGTGGAGGGTACATGGGTGGGTATCAGTGGCCACTGGTGGAGGGTACATGGGTGGGTATCAGTGACCACTGGTGGAGGGTACATGGGTGGGTATCAGTGGTCACTGGTGGAGGATACATGGGTGGGTATCAGTGGTCACTGGTGGAGGATACATGGGTGGGTATCAGTGGTCACTGGTGGAGGATACATGGGTGGGTATAAGTGGTCACTGGTGGAGGATACATGGGTGGGTATCAGTGGCCACTGGTGGAGGATACATGGGTGGGTATCAGTGGCCACTGGTGGAGGGTACATGGGTGGGTATCAGTGGCCACTGGTGGAGGATACATGGGTGGGTATCAGTGGCCACTGGTGGAGGATACATGGGTGGGTATCAGTGGTCACTGGTGGAGGATACATGGGTGGGTATCAGTGGCCACTGGTGGAGGATACATGGGTGGGTATCAGTGGCCACTGGTGGAGGGTACACGGGTGGGTATCAGTGGCCACTGGTGGAGGGTACATGGGTGGGTATCAGTGGTCACTGGTGGAGGGTACATGGGTGGGTATCAGTGGCCACTGGTGGAGGATACATGGGTGGGTATCAGTGGCCACTGGTGGAGGATACATGGGTGGGTATAAGTGGTCACTGGTGGAGGATACATGGGTGGGTATCAGTGGCCACTGGTGGAGGATACATGGGTGGGTATCAGTGGCCACTGGTGGAGGGTACATGGGTGGGTATCAGTGGCCACTGGTGGAGGATACATGGGTGGGTATCAGTGGCCACTGGTGGAGGATACATGGGTGGGTATCAGTGGTCACTGGTGGAGGATACATGGGTGGGTATCAGTGGCCACTGGTGGAGGATACATGGGTGGGTATCAGTGGCCACTGGTGGAGGGTACACGGGTGGGTATCAGTGGCCACTGGTGGAGGGTACACGGGTGGGTATCAGTGGCTACTGGTGGAGGGTACATGGGTGGGTATCAGTGGTCACTGGTGGAGGGTACATGGGTGGGTATCAGTGGCTACTAGTGGAGAATACATGGGTGGGTATCAGTGGCCACTGGTGGAGGGTACATGGGTGGGTATCAGTGGCCACTGGTGGAGGGTACATGGGTGGGTATCAGTGGTCACTGGTGGAGGATACATGACGTTACAGCTGTCAATAACATCACTATCCCCCCGTAACACCACAAATATGACTATCCTCTAGTGCCAAATAATTATATATTATACAATAAGAAGAGACAAACCCATCATGTTAAGTACCAAGAACGTACCGCCCTGTACAGCATCAATAATAGGACCATTCTCAGCAGTAATAAGAATACAGACATTAAATAAAGAAGAGATGTAGGAAAACATTTTGTAGCTGGGGTGTGACAGAGAAGAGAGGCTGGCCTTATTACCATCTAAGAGCCTATTTCCGAAGCTTTGCCCCCAGATCTAATCAGGAAAATTGGAGAAAAAAGCAGAAATTGATGGCCATCGGTGCTCCTAGGCCGGGATTGAAATGGCGACAGGAATATGAGTAAATCCTCTCTCTCTTGCTCTTTGTACCATCTGGGGGCCATACCGGCAAGGCATAGAAGCTCCTAGGTAGGAGAGTAGAAGATGTTCAGTGGGAGAGGACTCACCATGGGCACCATTGGAGAACGAGTAGAATAGGAGGTATTTAGAATGAGAGAAGATTCTGAGGACATCACTAGAGAAGAAGGAACATGATAAATACTCAGAACACACCAAGAGATCCCTAGAGAACTAAGAACATAAGAAATACTCAGTGAGAACACACCAAGAGACCACTGGAGAACAAAGAACATGGGAGGCCTTTAGAGAGAACACATCAATAGATCACTATACAAGGGGGTATAACCCAAACCCCTCAAAATATTACACTGTTTCAAAATTCATGAGAGGAGAGATGAGTGAATTTCCCTGTTTAGCTGCAAGGATATTCTTCACAGCTTTTGAGGATGAAGGAGCAGCATCTTGACTGATCTTCGTAAGGAGAAAATAATCCTTATTAAATACTCACACAATACAATTGTCCCTTTGTCCCTCACAGCTCTCACGACACCAAGACAAAGAAGAATGCCTAACAAATAAATCTATGAGTTATTTTGGTCCTGTCAAAGTTCCGAAACACAGTCAATCACAGCCACAGCCCAAGACACAGCCAGTCACAGCCACAGCCTCAAGACACAGTCAATCACAGCCACAGCCCAAGACACAGCCAGTCACAGCCACAGCCCAAGACACAGCCACAGCCTCAAGACACAGTCAATCACAGCCACAGCCCAAGACACAGCCAGTCACAGCCACAGCCTCAAGACACAGCTAGTAACGGTTAAAATTGGCATTAACCACATACAAAATTGTGACAGGAATCGACAAAGTTGACTGGGTGGAACTTTTAAGACTTGAAACGTCTACAAGAAGTGGGCCACGGGTTCAAGCTTAGAAAACAAAGGTGCCGATAAAATGTCGCAAAGCTTGATTTTACGAAGAGAATTACGGACAGCCGGAACAATTAAAGGCGCTGGATGGCGAAACCATCAACGACATCAATCACGTGACGAATAATATCAAAGAAGGGATATCAAGAGCGTAGATATCATCCTGTAAATACACTTTGGTAATCACACACAGACACACACACACACACACACACACACACAGGGGGGGGGGGCTGTGTGTGAGAAGGGGCCTGTGTTTTTTGGAGGGGCCTGGTAGCCTGGTGGATAGCGCGCAGAACTCGTAATTCTGTGGCGCGGGTTCGATTCCCGCACGAGGCAGAAACAAATGGCCAAAGTTTCTTTCATCCTGAATGCCCCTGTTACCTAGCATTAAATAGGTACTTGGGAGTTATTCAGCTGTCACGGGCTGCTTCCTGGGGTGTGTGTGTGTGTGTGTGGTGTGGGAAAAAAAGGTAGGTAGTTAGTAAACAGTTGATTGACAATTGAGAGGCGGGCCGAAAGAGCAAAGCTCGCAAACACAACTAGGTGAATACAACTAGGTGAATACACACACACACTCAAACTAACAAAATTAACAAAAACCATAAAAAAATTGTAGTGTTTCCGCAGGAAGGCAAGGAAAGAGAGAGGGAAGGAGGGAAGGAAGAGACGAAGAAAGAGTATCTCTGTTGATAACAAAAGACTTGAGTTTTGAAGAGATGGTTACCCCTGGCTTGCGAAGGGTACACTGAGAACGACACAGGCAATTGGAGGACAAAATAATAATTGCGGTAGTCACATATAACCCCACACCGAATGACAGAAGACCCAGAGAGGAATATGACAGAAACAACATGGCTACCATTAATGTGACAGAGAGAGAGAGAGCAGCTGATAGTCCTTCCAGGAACGGATCCAGACTGTTAATCGTGGGAGGCTTCAGCCATGAGAAAATAAAATCAGAGCAAAGTTGATTGTAGTCGAAGACTTAAATCATGGGCAAATTAACTGGGATTCAATATATAGGAATGAAGAGTTATGGTGAATATAACATTCAGAGGTGTATGTTCTGGTCTGTTGATGAGTGTGTACTCACCTAGTTGTGTCTGCAGGATCGAGCATTGACTCTTGGATCCCGCCTTTCGAGCATCGGTTGTTTACAGCAATGACTCTTGTCCCATTTCCCTATCATACCTGGTTTTAAAATTATGAATAGTATTTGCTTCCACAACCTGTTCCTGAAGTGCATTCCATTTCCCCACTACTCTCACGCTAAAAGAAAACTTCCTAACATCTCTGTGACTCATCTGAGTTTCAAGCTTCCATCCATGTCCTCTCGTTCTGTTACTATTCCGTGTGAACATTTCGTCTATGTCCACTCTGTCAATCCCTCTGAGTATCTTATACGTTCCTATCATGTCCCCCCTCTCCCTTCTTCTTTCTAGTGTCGTAAGGCACAGTTCCCTCAGGCGCTCCTCATACCCCATCCCTCGTAGCTCTGGGACGAGTCTCGTTGCAAACCTCTGAACCTTTTCCAGTTTCATTATATGCTTCTTCAGATGGGGACTCCATGATGAGGCGGCATACTCTAAGACTGGCCTTACGTAGGCAGTGTAAAGCGCCCTAAATGCCTCCTTACTTAGGTTTCTGAATGATGTTCTAACTTTTGCCAGTGTAGAGTACGCTGCTGTCGTTATCCTATTAATATGTGCCTCAGGAGATAGATTAGGTGTTACGTCCACCCCCAGGTCTCTTTCACGCGTCGTTACAGGTAGGCTGTTCCCCTTCATTGTGTACTGTCCCTTTGGTCTCCTATCTCCTAGTCCCATTTCCATAACTTTACATTTGCTTGTGTTGAATTCTAGTAGCCATTTCTCTGACCATCTCTGTAATCTGTTCAGGTCCTCTTGGAGGATCCTGCAATCCTCATCTGTCACAACTCTTCTCATCAACTTTGCATCATCCGCAAACATCGACATGTGTGTGTGTGTGTGTGTGTGTGTGTGTGTGTGTGTGTGTGTGTGTGTGTGTGTGTGTGTGTGTGTGTGTGTGTGTGTGTGTGTGTGTGTAAGAGCGGATGTGTACATACACACATGTACTTGGGGGATAGAGTTGAGAGTTGATGCTGGAGAGACTACGCGAGAGAGATGACGCAGAGTTGAATGAATGACACAGGATTAAAGCCGATGTCCAACACGGTCTCTTTTCTTGCGTTGGTTTCATCGACATGCTGAGAGCTGGTGTGTGTGTGTACTCACCTAATTGTACTCACCTAATTGTGCTTGCGGGGGTTGAGCTTTGGCTCTTTGGTCCCGCCTCTCAACTGTCAATCAACTGGTGTACAGATTCCTGAGCCTATTGGGCTCTATCATATCTACATTTGAAACTGTGTATGGAGTCAGCCTCCACCACATCACTTCCTAGTGCATTCCTAGTGCAGTGTGTGTGTGTGTGTGTGTGTGTGTGTGTGTGTGTGTGTGTGTGTGTGTGTGTGTGTGTGTGTGTGTGTGTGTGTGTGTGTACTCACCTAGTTGTGCTAGGTGAGTACACCTAGTTGTGCTAGGTGTGTGTGTGTGTGTGTGTGTGTGTGTGTACTCACCTCGAAATACATTTGGGGGGAAGGGGGACACAAATTAGTTCATCTCGGCCTCTTGGAAAAACACACTATACACACACAGATACCCACGTATCTCTATACACACATATACGTGTGTATCACAGAAAAACAGGTATATGTGATCCACGAAGGTCCTCTTACATGGCATTCTGGTCGTCTTGAAACTCTTAAGAAAATATTGTTTGAGTATTCTCGTCTACCTCCTCCAAGAAGACACCACTAAGGTCCTCCACCACCTCCAAGACACCACTAGGGTCGTCCACCACCTCCAAGAAGACACCACTAAGATTGTTCACCACCTCCAAGATGGCACCACTAATGGTCCTCCACCACCTCCAAGAAGACAACGCTAGGGTCGTCCACCACCTTCAAGAAGACATCACTAAGGGTCGTCCACCACCTCCAAGATGACACCAGTAGGGTCCTCCACCACCACCAAGAAGACACCACTAGGGTCCTCCACCACCACCAAGAAGACACCACTAGGGTCCTCCACCACCTCCAAGAAGACACCACTAGGGTCCTCCCCCACCACCAAGAAGACACCACTAGGGTCCTCCACCACCACCAAGAAGACACCACTAGGGTCCTCCACCACCTCCAAGAAGACACCACTAGGGTCCTCCACCACCACCAAGAAGACACCACTAGGGTCCTCCACCACCACCAAGAAGACACCACTAGGGTCCTCCACCACCACCAAGAAGACACCACTAGGGTCCTCACCACCACCAAGAAGACACCACTAGGGTCCTCCTCCACCACCAAGAAGACACCACTAGGGTCCTCACCACCACCAAGAAGACACCACTAGGGTCCTCACCACCACCAAGAAGACACCACTAGGGTCCTCCACCACCACCAAGAAGACACCACTAGGGTCCTCACCACCACCAAGAAGACACCACTAGGGTCCTCCACCACCACCAAGAAGACACCACTAGGGTCCTCACCACCACCAAGAAGACACCACTAGGGTCCTCCACCACCACCAAGAAGACACCACTAGGGTCCTCCACCACCTCCAAGAAGACACCACTAGGGTCCTCACCACCACCAAGAAGACACCACTAGGGTCCTCCACCACCACCAAGAAGACACCACTAGGGTCCTCACCACCACCAAGAAGACACCACTAGGGTCCTCCACCACCACCAAGAAGACACCACTAGGGTCCTCACCACCACCAAGAAGACACCACTAGGGTCCTCACCACCACCAAGAAGACACCACTAAGGGTCGTCTAACCACCTCCAAGAAAAACACCGCCCGGAGCCACCTACAAAACGTTGCTCGGAAACCTTGCCACCCACGAGCCAAAAATCAATTTAGTAGGGCGAGTTCTGTCGGCATTCTCGCAAATTTATTTTTGGTGGTTCGTAATAGGATATCAAAGGGGAAATTATACGTGGAATAAATTGAATTCTTGCCTCTCGAACCGGCTATGAGTTCCTTTTTAAGATTCCAAAGGCGGCAGGGAAGGTCGCCTGCACTTGTAGGTCGGGGCAGAGAGTAGTCGACATGGTAAAATGGTTCACAGTTCTGATTGATGATTGGTTTATTTTTATCACGTTATTTTTTTTAACATCACTTGGTACAGTAGTCTAATGTTATGGTACAGTAGTCTAACACTTAACTAGTGTACTGTAACACTACACATCTACCTTCTGTGCGTTTCTTCTTCTATACTTTATAGCACATTTAGATAAGACATAGATATAATAATAATAAGAAGAAGAATCTAAAAATGTCTACCTTCAAATCCCAGCACCTAGCTTGTCCTCATATACTCCAAGTGGTTCACTTGTAACTTGTCATATATATACTAGTGTAAATATAAGGTATATACACGATACACGATGTACCGGTTATAGGAAGTATTAAATGATTGTATTAAGTAGTATTAAGTTGGATTGTTTTCTGAACAATTAGAAAGGCTCACCTATTACCAAGCTGCTTATAACCCTGACCTACCTACACGACCAGCTCGACACACTCACACGACCAGGTCAACACACTCACACACGACCAGGTCAACACACTCACACGACCAGGTCAACACACTCTCACACGACCAGGTCAACACACTCACACGACCAGCTCGACACACTCACACGACCAGCTCGACACACTCACACGACCAGGTCAACACACTCACACACGACCAGCTCGACACACTCACACGACCAGCTCAACACACTCACACACGACCAGCTCGACACACTCACACGACCAGCTCAACACACTCTCACACGACCAGGTCGACACACTCACACGACCAGCTCAACACACTCACACACGACCAGCTCGACACACTCTCACACGACCAGGTCAACACTCTCACACACGACCAGGTCAACACACTCACACGACCAGGTCAACACTCTCACACACGACCAGCTCAACACACTCACACACGACCAGCTCGACACACTCACACGACCAGCTCAACACACTCACACGACCAGCTCAACACACTCACACACGACCAGCTCGACACACTCACACGACCAGGTCAACACTCTCACACGACCAGCTCAACACACTCACACACGACCAGCTCGACACACTCACACACGACCAGGTCAACACTCTCACACGACCAGCTCAACACACTCACACACGACCAGCTCGACACACTCACACACGACCAGGTCAACACACTCACACGACCAGGTCAACACTCTCACACGACCAGCTCAACACACTCACACACGACCAGCTCGACACACTCACACGACCAGCTCAACACACTCACACACGACCAGCTCGACACACTCACACGACCAGCTCAACACACTCACACACGACAAGCTCGACACACTCACACACGACCAGCTCGACACACTCACACGACCAGCTCGACACACTCACACACGACCAGCTCGACACACTCACACGACCAGCTCAACACACTCACACACGACAAGCTCGACACACTCACACACGACCAGCTCGACACACTCACACACGACCAGGTCAACACTCTCACACGACCAGCTCAACACACTCACACACGACCAGCTCGACACACTCACACGACCAGCTCGACACACTCACACGACCAGCTCAACACACTCACACACGACAAGCTCGACACACTCACACGACCAGCTCAACACACTCTCACACGACCAGGTCGACACACTCTCACACGACCAGGTCAACACACTCTCACACGACCAGGTCGACACACTCTCACACGACCAGCTCAACACACTCACACACGACCAGCTCAACACACTCTCACACGACCAGGTCAACACACTCACACGACCAGCTCAACACACTCACACACGACCAGGTCAACACACTCTCACACGACCAGGTCAACACACTCACACGACCAGGTCGACACACTCTCACACGACCAGCTCAACACACTCACACGACCAGGTCGACACACTCTCACACGACCAGCTCAACACACTCACACACGACCAGCTCAACACACTCTCACACGACCAGGTCAACACACTCACACGACCAGGTCAACACACTCTCACACGACCAGGTCAACACACTCACACGACCATGTCAACACACTCACACGACCAGGTCACACACTCTCACACGACCAGCTCAACACACTCACACACGACCAGCTCAACACACTCTCACACGACCAGGTCAACACACTCACACGACCAGGTCAACACACTCACACGACCAGGTCGACACACTCTCACACGACCAGCTCAACACACTCACACGACCAGCTCAACACACTCACACGACCAGCTCAACACACTCACACGACCAGGTCAACACACTCACACGACCAAGTCAACACACTCTCACACGACCAGGTCAACACACTCACACGACCAGGTCGACACACTCACACGACTATAAAAAGTCAGAGACGATCTTCAGCCCCAGTTATCACAATTACCACACAAGTTATATTAACAATTTATTGGTGTGAATTGCAACATAAATTTGAAGCTTGCATAACTTCAAGTCACAGGTGGAACTTTAATTCAATGAAGTATGGAATTTTATTCATTTTGTTACGCTTAGTTTTAGTTCCTTGCGATACCGAAATGTTTAGTAATCTTCTTAACCTGAATTTCGTAAATTATTATATCTTCTTGAGAAACACTGTTTTAGTTCTTAGAGCATCGATAAAGAATATTTCTAATTTCGCGAAAGAATCTTGCTGTTCATATGAATATTTTCATATATATTTATATTACAATTTTTGTTATTTGATTGTAAATAATTACAATCGTTTCAAAATCGACAGAAATATTCAATACAAGTACAGAATCCTCGCAATGCTAGAGATAACTGTACTTAAAAAAGTAGAGCTCTTACTTGTAAACGTAAAAAGTAATTTTAATGACGTGTTAAAGAATGCTATGAATCTTCTCAAGGTCTTTAGCGGTAGTGTTTTTAAGGAATTTCGAAGAAATTTTAGCCATTTTTAACATTTCCAAATCTTTCTTTTGTTCAGCTTAAAATGTTTTCCCCTTCAATCAGCGTTACTAAACTTTATCCTCCATGATCCATTTAACATCAGACAGAAGCATAAAGAGATGTTTATATAAAGTCTATCCCTTAGACTGTCACTTAAAGACCATATACTTGAAAAATATATTTTGGGTTACAGTAACTTTCCTCAGTTTACAGTTTACAGTTTACAGGTTTCCTCAGTAAAGCTGTGTTGACACACGTAAGCAAGAGAGCTTAGCTTGCAACGCGTGTGTATGTGTTGTTGTCAAGGCGCGGGCAATTGCAAAGTGTTGCAGACCACTCCTCTTTTCCCCCCCTCTCTCTCTCTCTCTCTCTCTCTCTTTCTCTCTCCCTCCTTTGGTGCAAAGAATACTTTGATGTAAGACAAAATGACAGTGCTTTAAACTGGTTACATTGAATTTCGGTTTCAATCCAATTAAGCGACTCGAGAACTTTTTCCATTAGAGTTGTAAGGAGATTTAAGATAGTGTGTTGCGTTCATTTCTTCTACTTTCTTGTAGTCTCTCTCTGTGTCTCTTGAGTTACACAGTTGGTGTTGGATTAATGCGGGTAACACATGCTGGTAACTATAGCAATGTATCCTGTATCACTCCATAGTGGCTCATGTATTAAATATTGTACTTGACCATTCTCAAGTCACAATCGACTTGAGAATGGTCCAAGACGGACCGAAACGTCGTCGTCCCTTCACTTTTCTAGTGTGTGGTTTGGTCAACAAATTTGTTATTGTTATTGTGATAAGCTTTGATGAATAGATAGATAAAAACTAATATAATGTCTTACAGAGATAGCATTTTTAACATACAAATATTTTCCTCTAAATATGCAAATTACAGTGTTAAATTCGTCAAAACAAATTAAATAATCAAGTGACAGGAAACAAGCGACTCATGTGCAGGCTTGAAGTTACTGGGGTCATAATAACCATATTCAGTTATTCATTTTTGCTGAGTATTTCAAAGTAGTTATTCATGCCAGATTACTGTGCAAATTACCAAAATAATGGGTAATTCAGTACTCATTAAACGTTTTAATGTAGGTAGTGAACATTAGTGTACTGTGAACATTAGTGTACTGTGAACATTAGTGTACTGTGAACATATTTGGACTGTGAACATCAATGTACTGTAAACATCTGTGTACTGTGAACATATTTGGACTCTGAACATCAGTGTACTATGAGCATCAGTGTACTTTGAATATCTGTGTACTTTGAACATCAGTGTACTGTGAACATCTGTGTACTTTGAACATCAGTGTACTGTGAACATCTGTGTACTTTGAACATCAGTGTACTGTGAACATCTGTGTACTTTGAACATCAGTGTACTGTGAACATCTGTGTACTTTGAACATCAGTGTACTGTGAACATCTGTGTACTTTGAACATCAGTGTACTGTGAACATCTGTGTACTTTGAACATCAGTGTACTGTGAACATCTGTGTACTTTGATCATTGTACCCTGAACATCTGTGTACTTTGAACATCAGTGTACCCTGAACATCAGTGTACTGTGAACACCTGTGTACTTTGAACATTAGTGTACTGTGAACACCTGTGTACTTTGAACATTAGTGTACTGTGAACACCTGTGCACTGTGAACATCAGTGTACCCTGAACATCTGTGTACTGTGAACCCCCCCCACCCTAGGGAGTGCTGGTATTACCACAGTGTACTATAATCAGTAAGTTAGACAGGGAGAGAGAAAAAAAAAAGACAGGTGCAGAAATTAAAACAGGAATCAAGCATTCCCCCTATTATCTGACTTTTATCTTTTATCTTTTTTCTTTATTTTATCTTTATTTATTAGTTATTTATATAACTTATCCCAATGTTATGAACACAATCCCACATGATCATTGATGTGGGATCATTGATGTGATGATCATTGATCATCACAACTATGATATTTAACATGATCAGCTGCAGTTATAAGCGATCAGTGATGAACTCGTCAATGTCACCGAGACGAAATTGCAGTTTTTTTGGATGAAGAAAATTCTTTATCTGTTTGGTCTCCTGCAGTGGTACCTGTGGCTGGGGCGGCCCTAACACTCACCCCCTCTCGTTCTGAGAGGCAGTTCTGGCCATTACCTCCAGTTCACCTCAATAGCTTCGCTCTTGGGGTCAATAATTTGTTCCTGCTCTTCTCACTTTCCTTACGTTTTGTGTAGAGTTTAGACTCAAACTTGCTCAAATACTGTTATAGTTTCAAACATATCATTGTATTATGTATTTTATATATTTATATATATTGACCAGACCACACACTAGAAGTTGAAGGGACGACGACGTTTCGGTCCGTCCTGGACCATTCTCAAGTCGATCGAATCGACTTGACCTTCCAATCGACTTGAGAATGGTCCAGGACGGACCGAAACGTCGTCGTCCCTTTAACTTCTAGTGTGTGGTCTGGTCAACATACTTCAGCCACGTTATTGTGACTCATCGCCTGCATATTTATATATACTTTAGCCACTCTATTTAATAGTAAAATGTTCTCGTAAATGTTTGATTAAATACGTTGTAGTTGATATTATTTGCAATGCTTACTTAGCTAATATTACTCGTGAGTAAGCTGAGTACATTTTAAATCCTTTAATACGCAAGTTTAGGCGTAATAGACAAGGGGGAGATTGTTAAGACAATTTTGATCTAATTAACTAAAACCTCCCCTGAAGCATTTTTACAAGGTCTGCGTTCGATTCCCGACGGTCCAATGGGGTTTGGCCACCATTCCTTCCCTCCGTCTTCATATCCCAGTTGCCTATCCTAATATCCCTTCCAAGTGTTAGCTAGCCATACTGGATAGGCGCGCTCTCCTGATCTATCCAACCTATAGGCTTCGTCTCCCTCTGGCACAGGAATACTAGCAGTGATTGTAGCACTAGAACACCTGCAGTGATTGTAGCACTAGAACACCAACAGTGACTGTGGCACTAGAACACCAACAGTGACTGTGGCACTAGAACACCAACAGTGACTGTGGCACTAGTACACCAACAGTGACTGTGGCACTAGAACACCAGCAGTGATTGTGGCACTAGAACACCAACAGTGACTGTGGCACTAGAACACCAACAGTGACTGTGGCACTAGAACACCAACAGTGACTGTGGCACTAGAACACCAACAGTGACTGTGGCACTAGAACACCAGCAGTGACTGTGGCACTAGAACACCAACAGTGACTGTGGCACTAGAACACCAACAGTGACTGTGGCACTAGAACACCTACAGTGACTGTGGCACTAGAACACCAGCAGTGACTGTGGCACTAGAACACCTACAGTGACTGTGGCACTAGAACACCAGCAGTGACTGTGGCACTAGAACACCTACAGTGACTGTGGCACTAGAACACCAGCAATGATTGTGGGACTAGAACACCTGATCTAATTGCAGTGACATTTCACAGGTAGACTGAGTATACTACAATGAAAACCACAGAAAACAGTGAAAATAGTCACATTACAGAGTGGTATAGCAGTGGAATAGCTTATTAAATGTTATTATTTAACCTTATTTAATGTTAATAAGAATTAACGACATGTTGTGCTTCAACATGAGGGAGTAAACATCATGTTGTGCTTCAACATGAGGGAGTAAACATCATGTTGTGCTTCAACATGAGGGTAAACATCATGTTGTGCTTCAACATGAGGGTAAACAACATGTTGTGCTTCAACATGAGGGTAAACAACATGTTGTGCTTCAACATGAGGGTAAACATCATGTTGTGATTCAACATGAGGGTAAACACCATGTTGTGCTGCAACATGAGGGAGTAAACATCATGTTGTGCTTCAACATGAGGGTAAACACCATGTTGTGCTTCAACATGAGGGTAAACATCATGTTGTGCTTCAACATGAGGGTAAACAACATGTTGTGCTTCAACATGAGGGTAAACAACATGTTGTGCTTCAACATGAGGGTAAACAACATGTTGTGCTTCAACATGAAGGTAAACACCATGTTGTGCTGCAACATGAGGGAGTAAACATCATGTTGTGCTTCAACATGAGGGTAAACAACATGTTGTGCTTCAACATGAGGGAGTAAACATCATGTTGTGCTTCAACATGAGGGTAAACAACATGTTGTGCTTCAACATGAGGGTAAACACCATGTTGTGCTGCAACATGAGGGAGTAAACATCATGTTGTGCTTCAACATGAGGGTAAACAACATGTTGTGCTTCAACATGAGGGAGTAAACATCATGTTGTGCTTCAACATGAGGGTAAACAACATGTTGTGCTTCAACATGAGGGTAAACAACATGTTGTGCTGCAACATGAGGGTAAACAACATGTTGTGCTTCAACATGAGGGTAAACAACATGTTGTGCTGCAACATGAGGGTAAACACCATGTTGTGCTTCAACATGAGGGTAAACATCATGTTGTGCTGCAACATGAGGGTAAACAACATGTTGTGCTGCAACATGAGGGTAAACACCATGTTGTGCTTCAACATGAGGGAGTAAACATCATGTTGTGCTGCAACATGAGGGTAAACAACATGTTGTGCTGCAACATGAGGGTAAACACCATGTTGTGCTTCAACATGAGGGAGTAAACATCATGTTGTGCTGCAACATGAGGGTAAACAACATGTTGTGCTTCAACATGAGGGAGTAAACATCATGTTGTGCTTCAACATGAGGGTAAACAACATGTTGTGCTGCAACATGAGGGTAACAACATGTTGTGCTTCAACATGAGGGAGTAAACAACATGTTGTGCTTCAACATGAGGGAGTAAACATCATGTTGTGCTTCAACATGAGGGTAAATAACATGTTGTGCTTCAACATGAGGGAGTAAACATCATGTTGTGCTTCAACATGAGGGTAAACACCATGTTGTGCTTCAACATGAGGGTAAACAACATGTTGTGCTTCAACATGAGGGTAAACACCATGTTGTGCTTCAACATGAGGGTAAACACCATGTTGTGCTGCAACATGAGGGTAAACACCATGTTGTGCTGCAACATGAGGGTAAACATCATGTTGTGCTTCAACATGAGGGTAAACAACATGTTGTGCTTCAACATGAGGGTAAACACCATGTTGTGCTTCAACATGAGGGTAAACACCATGTTGTGCTGCAACATGAGGGTAAACATCATGTTGTGCTTCAACATGAGGGTAAACAACATGTTGTGCTTCAACATGAGGGAGTAAACATCATGTTGTGCTTCAACATGTGGGTAAATAACATGTTGTGCTTCAACATGAGGGAGTAAACATCATGTTGTGCTTCAACATGAGGGTATACACCATGTTGTGCTTCAACATGAGGGTAAACACCATGTTGTGCTTCAACATGAGGGTAAACATCATGTTGTGCTTCAACATGAGGGTAAACATCATGTTGTGCTTCAACATGAGGGAGTAAACATCATGTTGTGCTGCAACATGAGGGTAAACACCATGTTGTGCTTCAACATGAGGGAGTAAACATCATGTTGTGCTTCAACATGAGGGTATACACCATGTTGTGCTTCAACATGAGGGTAAACACCATGTTGTGCTTCAACATGAGGGAGTAAACATCATGTTGTGCTTCAACATGAGGGTATACACCATGTTGTGCTTCAACATGAGGGAGTAAACAACATGTTGTGCTTCAACATGAGGGTATACACCATGTGCTGACAGCACTCAGCTTGGCTAAAAGGGTGAAATTGGAACGTGGATCTAAAGTGTCGTTGCTCGTTACTCGGGCTCAACACAGCAGTAAGTGGCGTTAATGGCTGTTCCCATTGAACGCACGACGTCGCCCACAACGCTCTAGCGACGTCATTTCGACGTCGAGTTCGTGTAAAACGTCGCTGCTACGTCGACTGTGTATCTCGTTGCGTTTTTTTTTTTGCAATCATTTGCAAACGGGTAATTCGTTAATTAGCTTTGAGCAAATTTGTGGCGCTATGTAACTTGTACTCGTTAAATTCACCTATTTGGCTACATATTTACTCGAGTGATCTTCACACTTCATCATATATTCACCCTATATTCTTCACGTTAGAATTTCTTATTCATTAAACTCGATGAAACTTATTCATTAAACCCTTACATTCGTCATCCTAGAAGTTGTAATTTTATACACTCACACTATTTTCTTCACCCTAGACTTTTAACTCATATACACGAACCCTATATTCTTCACCCTAGACTCTTATCACCATATACGCCTCCTATCTACCTCACCCTAGACTTTTAGCTCCACCTGCCTCTCCTCACACTCACTCTCCTCACCCTCTCTCCTCACCCTCCCTGCTACACTCTCACCCTTACAGAACTTTCTCCAAAAATATTAAAACACGTTATGTTTCCATCTTCATGCGGCCAACATTATGTGGCCGCATAATGTGGGCAGAACCATGTGGCCACCACATCCCAAATCCTTATCCTGATCCTATCTAAGGGCTATATAGTCGTAATGGTTTGGCGCTTTCCCCTGAAATCTCCCTCCTTCCCTCCCTAGAAACATCCCATTCATCAATATCTTAATTCCCATATAATAAATTGATGAATATAACGATAATTTGTTTATTAACATGATGTTTTATGGAATTTTCAATATAAAAATTCACCTTAAATATTTTTAAAAATTCAGGCGTGTTTGTCTATGTTATTCACAATAATTTAAAAATACTTAAATAATGATAATCACCAGGTTTGTGCTGCCAATTGGACAGGTTGTATGGTCGTAGTGCCTGTGTGTATAATGTGTGTGTGTGTGTGTGTGTGTGTGTGTGTGTGTGTATAGTGTGTGTGTGTATGTTTGTGTGTGTGTGTGTGTGTGTGTGTGTGTGTGTGTGTGTGTGTGTGTGTGTGTGTGTGTATAGTGTGTGTGTGTGTGTGTGTGTGTGTATAGTGTGTGTGTGTGTGTGTGTGTGTGTATAGTGTGTGTGTGTATGTTTGTGTGTGTGTGTGTGTGTGTGTGTGTGTGTGTGTGTGTGTGTGTGTGTGTGTGTGTGTGTGTGTGTGTGTGTATAGTGTGTGTGTGTGTGTGTGTGTGTGTGTGTGTGTGTGTGTGTGTGTGTGTGTGTGTGTGTGTGTGTGTGTATGTATAGTGTGTGTGTGTGTGTGTGTGTGTGTATAGTGTGTGTGTGTGTGTGTGTGAGTGTTATTGGGTCTGTTTTTATGTATGTTTTGGTATATCTGTTTGTATATACTTGTATGTGTGTGTTTGTGTGTGTCAATGTTTATTTAAACAAAAAAGTCAATAAAAATATATGAAATAACAAACCAGCAGCAAGGGGGAAAAAATAGCAACAATATACAAACTGGAAAATAAAACTGTATTAAGTTTTAACCTGTTATCGTAGCACATCTTAATTACGTCTGTTTGGCTTCCACCTGAGAATAAAACAGTTAGTATATTTTAGTTATATGAGGTGAGGAATTGGGGGAAATATAGAGTAGATTTGGGCCGCAAATTCAGGTAGTGTGGTTGATTAAATAATATATTATAAATTGGTATATCAGGTATATATATATATCAGGTACAATAGGTATTTCAAATATTTAAAATTTTGGGGTATTTAGGGACCTGAAAATCCATCTCCGGCAAACTCAATGATCCATATGGAATTTTCTAGTATTAAAACGACTAATACTCATCCTAACGCTTCAATTTTCAGCCTATTTTCTTCCTGTCGTGACACGACGAGCTTAAATGATCCCATCAGAGTGGAGGGCAGAGAAATTTCCACCTGGCTCATCCTTGACTCACCGATTGGCAGTTAATCTCAACGACTTTAATCTCAGCGACGTTAATCTGAGCTCAGCGACGTTCAGTACCCAGACCTGGATTTAAAACAACTTTTACGCCACCAATTACGGAACCTCTACATCTGTTCTCACCCATGGCAGCTGTGTTTACATTTATTAGACATTTATTCTATTAAGTTGTTTATGACAATAATTATCTCGGGCTGTGAAGTTTCCAAGCTCATACAGTCTTTAATGAACGTAAACAAAGCCGCCATGATTCTCAGGAAAAGATGTACAGGTTTAGCATGTGGTTGCGTAAATGCTTGAGGAATCCTGGCCTAGGGTATGTGGAGGAAGGAAGGAAGGAACTATCAGGAGATAACGCCAAGCCATTACGACTATATAGCACTGGGAAGGGGTCAGGATAAGGATTTGGGATGGGACAGAGGGGAAAGGAATGGTGCCCAACCACTTGGTGGACGGTCGGGGATTGAACGCCGACCTGCATGAAACGAGACCGTCGCTCTACCGTATGATTATCAAGAACACCCCAAAATGTTTTGCTTCCACGGTGAGGGGGAGGGGGGGGGGTAGCGTAGGTGTGCTTTAAACATGGACACGCCTATTTTCCCCTGGCTATCACCTATCTTGCTCTATATCTCTTAGGGTGTTCTCTTACTTGTTTGTAGCGATTTCATGGGTTGTTTGAGATCACACGAGACCCGCTGAAAGTCTCCCTCACCTCCACTACCATCACAGTTTTTCCATATTTTTCCTCTAAAATATTGGCACAAGTTAAGTCGAGACACAGGGATATATATATATATATATATATATATATATATATATATATATATATATATATATATATATATATATATATATATATATATATATACATATATATATATGTCGTACCTAGTAGCCAGAACGCACTTCTCAGCCTACTATGCAAGGCCTAATTTGCCTAATAAGCCAAGTTTTCATGAAATAATGTTTTTTCGACTACCTAACCTACCTAACCTAACCTAACCTAACTTTTTCGGCTACCTAACCGAACCTAGCCTATAAAGATAGGTTAGGTTAGGTTAGGTAGGGTTGGTTAGGTTCGGTCATATATCTACGTTAATTTTAGCTTCAATAAAAAAAAATGACCTCATACATAATGAAATGGGTAGCTTTATCATTTCATAAGAAAAAAATTAGAGAAAATATATTAATTCAGGAAAACTTGGCTTATTAGGCAAATTGGGCCTTGCATAGTAGGCTGAGAAGTGCGTTCTGGCTACTAGGTACGACATATATATATATATATATATATATATATATATATATATATATATTGTGACAATAATCTCCTTCAAGAGATTGAGCCTGCTCTTCCCTCCACAAACACGTCGTTGAAATTATATAAAACGACTATGGAAGACATGTCCAACAACAACAACAACACCAGCAAGGCTTGCCAGGGTGAGCAAAACATATGCAGCCAGCCACCTGTTCGGACTCAAACCACCAAACTACATGTTGATCGCTACCGGCTCCGCTGATTGGTCGCCGGTCTGGCTGCACCTGCACTCGCCCCCCCATACTACTTGATGTCTGGGGTCGCCCCAACCTCCTACCGCAGAATGTTCAGTGCTCTCGTTGTCACCACTCCTCCCAGCTAGACGCTAGCGTGTACTGAGAGAAGTGGTGGCTTAAAGCCAATATTCCAGCACCTCCCATTTACTTGTATATTGCACTTCTTGTTATTTTGTCTTAACGTAACTTTTCATTGTGTCATTTAAGTATTCTTATTATTTTGATTGATTTTATTATACAAATTTGTTTGTGCATTTTATTCATGTTTTGATTTAATTAACGTAATTAAAATTTCATTGTTAAAGTTTACTTGTGTTTTGTGTGTCTTCTCCTTACCTTACCACAGACGAAGTTCCAGTTTTTTCTATTTTTTTTTATAACTATGTGACGAGGCCATACCCCTAGCCTTAAACAGCCGAACACCAACGCGTTACCGTCACAATATATATATATATATATATATATATATATATATAACTGAAAACTCACACCCCAGAAGTGACTCGAACCCATACTCCCACAACTGGTATGTACAGGGACGCCTTAATCCGCTTGACCATCACGACCGGACATAAGGAAGTGATAGCCGAGGCTATATGAACCACTTCCCCGCCGGCACTCGGATGGTAATCTTGGGCATAGCATTTTATCAAATCACCTCATTCTTTGGGGCACACGTGAGGAACACAAATGCAAACAAGCCTGAATGGTCCCCAGGACTATATACAACTGAAAACTCACACCCCAGAAGTGACTCGAACCCATACTCCCACAACTGGTATGTACAGGGACGCCTTAATCCGGATTAAGCGGATTAAGGCGTCCCTGTACATACCAGTTGTGGGAGTATGGGTTCGAGTCACTTCTGGGGTGTGAGTTTTCAGTTGTATATAGTCCTGGGGACCATTCAGGCTTGTTTGCATATATATATATATATATATATATATACGCACGTGAAGCTTATTATGTTTTCTTAATATATTTATGCAATAAATTCTTTTAAAAGGCCAAATTGCCTCTAACGATTCTGAAATAAAATGTTTCTATGGCATATTTGAAATGTCATATTTATGCCATTTTCTTCGATAACATAACCCCCTTGTTTCTCATTACACCTATACACATGAAATACAGATTTATGTAATTTTAAAATTTGTATTCACTTCCCATTTGCCTCTGATAATGTTAAGCTATTCCTTAATGAAAATGCATCAGACCCATTTAAAAATAAGAAAAAAAAATTACAGTGACAATAATTTTATGATAAATCATGAATCTCTCCATTCCTGGACCTCCAATTTTTATCAATTTGAAGATAACATGCTTCAAACTCCTTCCCAAGTGAAGCACATATGAAATAAATAACATATTCGTGCTAAAATCATTCACCCAACCTTCCTCAGTAGTTTTCCTAATACAAATGAATACAAGAACAAATGCTTCCAAAATATATTAAAAAATGTATTTTACTTCACCTATTCAGTCACATATTAAATAGTTGTATATAGTTAAACCTTGGACGAGATTGTTACGTGTCCCCCTTGTGTGTTCCTCCACCATTTGGTTTCAAACGCATTCTTCTGTGAAACGAAAGAGGGGTGGAAGAGAGAGAGAGAGAGAGAGAGAGAGAGAGAGAGAGAGAGAGAGAGAGAGAGAGAGAGAGAGAGAGAGAGAGAGAGAGAGAGAGAGAGAGAGAGAGAGGGGAGGGGGGAAGATAGAGAGGGATAGGTAAATAGAGAGAGATAGAGAACTTTAAAACCTAACCTAATCTACGTTTACGAACAAAAATATTATTATTTCTATGCTATAAGAGAGAACGTTGGAAGCCAGAGGCTTGGGGGCTTAGCTTCACCCAACTTTGCAGGATGAGTGGTCTGGGATACGGGACGAACATAGGCTCGTCGGGGTAGGCCTAAGTTAAATTGTTTAAGAGATAATATATATGACAGCATGAGAGCAAGTATAGCATGAGAACAAGCATAGCATGAGAACAAGTATAGCATGAGAACAAGCATAGCATGAGAACAAGCATAGCATGAGAACAAGCATAGCATGAGAACAAGTATAGCATGAGAACAAGTATAGCATGAGAACAAGCATAGCATGAGAACAAGCATAGCATGAGAACAAGCATAGCATGAGAACAAGTATAGCATGAGAACAAGTATAGCATGAGAACAAGCATAGCATGAGAACAAGCATAGCATGAGAACAAGTATAGCATGAGAACAAGTATAGCATGAGAGCAAGTATAGCATGAGAACAAGCATAGCATGAGAACAAGCATAGCATGAGAACAAGCATAGCATGAGAACAAGCATAGCATGAGAACAAGTATAGCATGAGAACAAGTATAGCATGAGAACAAGTATAGCATGAGAACAAGCATAGCATGAGAACAAGTATAGCATGAGAACAAGTATAGCATGAGAACAAGTATAGCATGAGAACAAGCATAGCATGAGAACAAGCATAGCATGAGAACAGTTACAACATAAGAACAGGTAGGCAGAAGAACATTTGCTTCTCATTCACAACATCATTTAGCAAATGAGAAATATTAGAAGACATACGCTATGTACAAGGTCAATATTTCTCATTACCAAAATCTTAATATTGCCAGGAGATGGTTGTTACTCATCCAGGAGGCTCCTCCTGAGGATATTTTACTCACATTGTGCCTCACTCGAGAACTTAATTCATGCAGTGATCATTCATCTCCAAGAACGCCTGGCATTCACTGAACATTCATTTCCCCGTCTCATTCACATTTTGATCATTTGACTTTTTGAATAACAATTCGTTTTGAACTGAAGTTCAGATATTTTGTCAGCGTCTGAAGCTACTTGATGTTAACAACAGTCTTCTCCTATTCATCAAATTTAATATAAAACAACTTTTCAGAGAAAATATATTTTAGGTATTGTAGTGCACGGTCGGTATACTACCCTAACTCTGTTTAATATAACCCCAAGATACAGAGTTATACAACACAGTGGGAGAGAGAGAGAGAGAGAGAGAGAGAGAGGGAGAGAGAGAGAGAGAGAGAGAGAGAGAGAGAGAGAGAGAGAGAGAGAGAGAGAGAGAGAGAGAGAGAGAGAGAGAGAGAGAGAGAGGGAGAGAGAGAGAGAGAGAGAGGGAGAGAGAAAGAGAGAGAGGGAGAGAGAGAGAGAGAGAGAGGTAGAGAGAGAGAGAGGGAGAGAGAAAGAGAGAGAGGGAGAGAGAGAGAGAGAGAGAGGTAGAGAGAGAGAGAGAGAGAGAGAGAGAGAGAGAGAGAGAGAGAGAGAGAGAGAGAGAGAGAGAGAGAGAGAGAGAGAGAGAGAGGGAGGGAGAGAGAGCGAGAGAGAGAGAGAGAGAGAGAGAGAGAGAGAGAGAGAGAGAGAGAGAGAGAGAGAGAGAGAGAGAGAGAGAGAGAGAGAGAGAGAGAGAGGGAGGGAGAGAGAGCGAGAGAGAGAGAGAGAGAGAGAGAGAGAGAGAGAGAGAGAGAGAGAGAGAGAGAGAGAGAGAGAGAGAGAGAGAGAGAGAGAGGGAGAGAGAGAGAGAGAGAGAGGGAGAGAGAAAGAGAGAGAGGGAGAGAGAGAGAGAGAGAGGTAGAGAGAGAGAGAGAGAGAGAGAGAGAGAGAGAGAGAGAGAGAGAGAGAGAGAGAGAGAGAGACACGAGCGGAGAGAGCAAGAGTAAAGCATCAGATATTAAAGATACAGTGCCAGCAGCCTCCCATGTACTCTCCACCACCTCCCCACAGGCGACAATAACCACATATATACACACAGGTGATATATACATATATCACCCCCCCCCTTTGTTTATACACACAGGCGTGGCATAAACAAAGGGGGGTGATGCCCTGCCCATTTGTCCAATCCAAGCGAGTTGGGTTTTTTCCCCAGAATTGTTTGAAATAACTGGTAAATGAGTGAGTAGAATCTAACAATAGCAACCCCAGCATCAGGTGTAGAGTTGGGTAGTTTAGGCAGGTGTGTGGAGGCAGAGTTGGGTAGTTTAGGCAGGTGTGTGTGGAGGCAGAGTTGGGTAGTTTAGGCAGGTGTGTGTGGAGGCAGAGTTGGGTAGTTTAGGCAAGTGTATGGAGGCAGAGTTGGGTAGGTTAGGCAGGTGTGTGGAGGCAGAGTTGGGTAGGTTAGGCAGGTGTGTGGAGGCAGAGTTGGGTAGTTTAGGCAGGTGTGTGGAGGCAGAGTTGGGTAGTTTAGGCAGGTGTATGGAGGCAGAGTTGGGTAGTTTAGGCAGGTGTATGGAGGCAGAGTTGGGTAGGTTAGGCAGGTGTGTGGAGGCAGAGTTGGGTAGGTTAGGCAGGTGTGTGGAGGCAGAGTTTACATAGCGTATGTGGTTGTGGCAGGTGGATATTTTTGCGTTAAATTGGCGTTTGTGTGAGGGGTCAGTCATCCAGGGCGGTGTTCCCTATTCCTGTTGCAGTTAAAGATTCAGTTAGGATTTACTCATTCAAGTTTTTTTTGTATTGTTTGTTAATTTTGTAAATAATGATTTACCTATAATTAAAAAAAAATAAAAACCATGTTTTAGAAAAGATGATTTTTGTAGCATATATTTCTCTTCCCTGGTCTTCTGTCCCCCCCCCCCCTCCTGTCCCTTCTACCCTTCCCACTTTCTCTCTCTGTCTCTCCCTTTCTCTCTCTTTTTCACTTTTTGCGCCGGCATCTCATTCTTTCTCCTCTCCCTATATTCCTTCCCTGCGTTTCGTCTTGACATTCTATATTGTATATATCCTGAGCCTTCCATGTTGTTTAAGATTCGCTACTTGGTACAAAAAGTTCCAAGCAGCACGGGCTATGGTGAGCCCGTAGGAGCCTTCCAACTGAACCCGTTTGTTCTCGTTACGTTGACGTATTTTCAGAGGTTGTAAAAGCCTGACATCCGGGAGTTATGGCTGCTATCTAGAGTGTTATCACCCGGAGATAACCGTACACTCTCCCCGATAACGGCCCTGAGGTCACGGCGATTGCTGTCTGCCCCGTAACGATGCTGGTGGTGAGGTAACGAGAGGTATAGGTGCTAACGTCACTCCTCCATCTATATCAACGTCGCTACAGGTGCTAACGTCACTCCTCCATCTATATCAACGTCGCTACAGGTGCTAACATCACTCCACCACCTATATCAACGTCGCTACAGGTGCTAACATCACTCCTCCATCTATATCAACGTCGCTACAGGTGCTAACATCACTCCACCATCTATATCAACGTCGCTACAGGTGCTAACATCACTCCACCACCTATATCAACGTCGCTACAGGTGCTAACATCACTCCTCCATCTATATCAACGTCGCTACAGGTGCTAACATCACTCCACCACCTATATCAACGTCGCTACAGATGCTAACATCACTCTACTATATAAACGTCGCTACAGGTGCTAACATCACTCCACCACCTATATCATCGTCGCTACAGGTGCTAACGTCACTCCACCATCTATATCAACGTCGCTACAGGTGCTAACATCACTCCACCACCTATATCAACGTCGCTACAGATGCTAACATCACTCCACCACCTATATCAACGTCACTACAGGTGCTAACATCACTCCACCACCTATATCAACGTCGCTACAGATGCTAACATCACTCCACCATCTATATCAACATCGCTACAGATGTTAACATCACTCCACCACCTATATCAACGTCGCTACAGGTGCTAACATCACTCCACCACCTATATCAACGTCGCTACAGATGCTAACATCACTCCACCACCTATATCAACGTCGCTACAGGTGCTAACATCACTCCACCACCTATATCAACGTCGCTACAGGTGCTAACATCACTCCACCACCTATATCAACATCGCTACAGATGCTAACATCACTCCACCACCTATATCAACGTCACTACAGGTGCTAACATCACTCCACCACCTATATCAACGTCGCTACAGGTATTAACATCACTCCACCACCTATATCAACGTCGCTACAGATGCTAACATCACTCCACCACCTATATCATCGTCGCTACAGGTGCTAACGTCACTCCACCATCTATATCAACGTCGCTACAGGTGCTAACATCACTCCACCACCTATATCAACGTCGCTACAGGTGCTAACATCACTCCACCACCTATATCAACGTCGCTACAGGTGCTAACATCACTCCTCCATCTATATCAACATCGCTACAGATGCTAACATCACTCCACCACCTATATCAACGTCGCTACAGGTGCTAACATCACTCCTCCATCTATATCAACATCGCTACAGATGCTAACATCACTCCACCTATATCAACGTCGCTACAGGTGCTAACATCACTCCACCACCTATATCAACGTCGCTACAGGTGCTAACATCACTCCACCACCTATATCAACGTCGCTACAGGTGCTAACATCACTCCTCCATCTATATCAACGTCGCTACAGGTATTAACATCACTCCACCACCTATATCAACATCGCTACAGGTGCTAACATCACTCCTCCATCTATATCAACATCGCTACAGATGCTAACATCACTCCTCCATCTATATCAACGTCGCTACAGGTGCTAACAGCATCAAATCCTGATGTCAAGCTTCAGCGAGAGCAAGAGATGAAGATGCTGTGCGTGACGTCACGACAGGTGTCCGTAACGAAGATTAAAATATTATTTTGTCTAAGTTCATTATACCAAAAACATTAAAATATTTTTCAATGAACATTGAAAGAGTTCTCCTATCTACCAAGGGCCAGATTCACGAAGGAGTTACGCATGTATTTACGAACCTGGGGCCAGATTCACGAAGGAGTTACGCAAGTACTTATGAACCTGGGGCCAGATTCACGAAGGAGTTACGCAAGTACTTATGAACCTGGGGCCAGATTCACGAAGGAGTTACGCAAGTACTTATAAACCTGGGGCCAGATTCACGAAGGAGTTACGCATGTATTTACGAACCTGGGGCCAGACTCACAAAGCATTTACGCAAGTACTAACGAACCTAGGGCCAGATTCATGAAGCAGTTACGCAAGTAATTACGAACGTGTACATCTTTCCTCAATCTTTGACGGCTTTGGTTACATTTATTTAACAGTTTACAAGCATGAAAACTTCCCAATTATCTGTTGTTATTGTTATAAACAGCCTCCTGGTGCTTCGGAGCTCATTAACTGTTTAATAATTGTAAACAAAGCCGCCAAAGGTTGAGAAAAGATGTACAGGTTCGTAAGTGCTTGCGTAAATGCTTCGTGAATCTGGCCCCAGGTTCGTAAGTACTTGCGTAACTTCTTTGGGAATCTGCCCCCAAGGTTCGTAAGTACTTGCGTAACTGCTTTGGGAATCTGCCCCCCAGGTTCGTAAGTACTTGCGTAACTGCTTCTTGAATCTGGCCCCAGGTTCGTTAGTGCTTGCGTAACTGCTTCGCGAATCTGACCCCTGGAGTCCAAATGTTTGACTGCGATCCTTGACACTGTCAGGCACTGCCTGGATAGTGCTGGCAGTGAAAGCCATATTTTAGATACGAGAGATTTATTTTCCAGGAACCAGAGCAAAATATGTATGAGCCAATTTGTCAACTGCACTACTATGGAGATTCTGGGGGCGAGATATGCATATATTTCACAGCTACAGTGAAAAGGCCGAGCCTAGTGCTCTGTTTAACTGAAAAAAATACTATAAATTTTTTTTTAGCCATATTTTGTGTGAAGGGACATTGTAAGGTGTCGGTGGCTGAGCGGACAGAACACTGGACGCGTGATCCTGTAGTTCCGGTTTTCGATCCCGGGCGCCGGCGAGAAACAATGGAAGTAAATAGGTAGCTGGGAGTTAGTCAGCTGTCACGGGTTGCTTCCTGGGGGTGGAGGCCTGGTCGAGGACCGGGCCGCGGGGACACTAAGCCCCGAAATCATCTCAAGATAACCTCAAGAAGAAGGTTTCTCAATTAATGAATTGTAGTCATGTAAATCGAGTAACGATTGAGGGATCAAATTGTGATCAATTCACAATTAATACTGAACCAACAAGGTCATTGGCATCTTGTGAAAGCCAGAAGTGATCTATCCTTAAAGGATGAACTGATAATCTCGGCTTATTATTTGTGATGGAAAGAATCAAACCGGAGGGGATGAGCTCTGTTGTTCATATATCCTTTAACCACAACATAGTTTGCTTAGTAAACAAACTTGTATTTTGATTCCCGACCTATTTTTTCCTCTATCATATCTACTATATATATATATATATATATATATATATATATATATATATATATATATATATATATATATATATATATATATATATGTCGTACCTAGTAGCCAGAACGCACTTCTCAGCCTACTATGCAAGGCCCGATTTGCCTAATAAGCCAAGTTTTCATGAATTAATTTATTTTCGACTACCTAACCTACCTAACCTAACCTAACCTAACTTTTTCGGCTACCTAACCTAACGTAACCTATAAAGATAGGTTAGGTTAGGTTAGGTAGGGTTGGTTAGGTTCGGTCATATATCTACGTTAATTTTAACTCCAATAAAAAAAAATTGACCTCATACATCATGAAATGGGTAGCTTTATCATTTCATAAGAAAAAAAATAGAGAAAATATATTAATTCATGAAAACTTGGCTTATTAGGCAAATCAGGCCTTGCATAGTAGGATGAGAAGTGCGTTCTGGCTACTAGGTACAACATATATATATATATATATATATATATATATATATATATATATATATATATATATATATATATATATATATTATTAAATATGACCGAAAAAGTAAGATTAATAATTCTAATACTTGGGGGCCTGGTACCTGGGGGCCTGGTACTTGGGGGCCTGGTACTTGGGAGCCTGGTACCTGGGGGCCTGGTACTTGGGGGCCTGGTACTTGGGAGCCTGGTACCTGGGGGCCTGGTACTTGGGAGCCTGGTACCTGGGGGCCTGGTACTTGGGGGCCTGGTACTTGGGAGCCTGGTACCTGGGGGCCTGGTACTTGGGAGCCTGGTACCTGGGGGCCTGGTACTTGGGACCTACCCACCTCTGATCCACAGGCAGCGGCACCCGCCATATAATGTTCATTGTCTGTGGCTAGACTCCATTACGCCTTCCTGATTGGTTGACGTTTTCTCTGGCTTTGACTGAAGACCGTTTTCTTTGAAGGGATTCTCCGTCATATTCACTGGTAATTGACCTAAAGCGCCATGGGTATTATGTATAGCCAAGTGAAGTACCTATGGTGGACACACATGTTCTGAAAGGCCCAGGGTTGGGACCCGCCAAACACACACCGAAACTACGACGTTGGTACAACGTTCGAACAAGTTTTAACACCTCCTAACCAGTTATAATAACCAATATAGCAAGTTGTAACAACGTTCTAATACGTCATAAACACGTTAACCCAAGATGTAACAACTTTATTACAAGTTGTAACAAGCGGAATATGGAGACAGTTTCGGTTTGTGTTTCCAGGGGAGTCCGCAGTCTGCAGTGATTGGTCAATAAGCTATTGTGGTGGCCTTAATAACCTCTCCAGAGTGCGATTGGTATTAACCCAAACACAAAATTAAAATTAATAGGCACATAAAATAAAATTTCTTTTTGCAATTCGTTTTTTAAGTAATATATCGAGCAAATTTAATTACAAAGTCATTTATTTGGCCTCATTGTAAAGCTGAATTACGTAGCAATCACTGTTATTACTAAATGTGATTATCTCTAAACTTTAGAATATTTAGAATTGTTTTTTAGTTTGAATTTAGAAACCAATGTAATAAGTTTTGAAACGTCTGGAACGCTGAGAAAAATGTGAACATTTCATGCAAATACGATTTTGAAAATAAAATAAAAATATATCTTTAAACTAATAAAACAATTTTACTTCTCTCGATTTAAATAACATGAAATGTACTTTACAATGATTGGTAATCAATTAATCAATCATGGTTTATGTATCAATGAAATATATGTCGACAATGTAAATTAATAAAGTAGAGATGGCTGATATCTTCCAAACTAAAGTTACAAAAATGTAACTAAAATCTTTAACTTTCTCGTACTTTGAAGAACAAGACTTAGCCACAATTTTGAAGTGGAATCCGCGAATAAAAAAAAAAGATAGACAAAAAACTCTCTATTTTCATCCTTAAACGCGAATAAAAAAAAGCCTGAAACCGACACAGGTAGTGATCACACACACACACACACACACACACACGCCACACACACCACACACACACACACACACACACACACACACACCACACACACACACACACACACACACACACACACCACACACACACACACACCACACACACACACACACACACACACACACACACACACACACACACACACACGTAAATAATGCTCTTCACGCACCAGACCGCTGGCGTTCACAGCGGTCTCACTCCCTGGATAAGATGAATTATCAAGTGGAAGCGTGAAGCCAGAATGACGAAACTGCACTTGTAGGAGGATATTAGGATACTCGCATGGATATGCGAATAGGATAGGAGCTGGGCTATGAGGACGAATTTAAGCAACAGGGCCAACCACTTGCACCCGGGGATCGAACAGGGACTTGCAAGAAGCGACATCTTCACTATACTGTCCAGTCAGAACTTTGTGAGAAATAATAACTAACTTTTTGGGGCTGAGATTTCGAATCCAATTTCACAAATGGGTCGCAAACCATCTTGAAAGCCATTTTTCAGTTAGAGAAATGGGAAACTAATTTTCCTTGAATCTTTCACGTCTCGCAGGAAGATGGATTACTGTTCTAAAATGTTCGAAATCCTAAGAGAACGAGGAAAATATATTAGTTCAATAAATCATACAGAAATTGCCTCGTTAGTGCATGCGTCGTTCAAACGATGCCATAGCCACTAGAGCCAAGAACCTGCTGCAACCGAAGCAGGTAATTAGACCTTACCTGCTGCTACTGAAGCAGGTAATTATAGACCTTACCTGCTGCTAAGAGAGGTAAGAGCCTGTTACCTGCTTGATATCTGGTTCTGGGAGTTCTTCTACTCCCCAAGCCAGGCCCGAGCCCAGGCTTGACTTGGGAGAGTTTGGTCCACCAGGCTGTTGCTTGGAGCGGCCCGCAGGCTCACATACCCACCATAGCCCGGTTGGTCCGGCACTCCTTGGAGGAAACAATCTAGTTTCCTCTTGAAGATGTCAACGGTTGTTCCGGCAATATTTCTTATGCTCGCTGGGAGGACGTTGAACAACCGCGGACCTCTGATGTTTATACAGTGTTCTCTGATTGTGCCTATGGCACCCCTGCTCTTCACTGGTTCTATTCTGCATTTTCTTCGATATCGTTCACTCCAGTATGTTGTTATTGCCTCGTCGCAATGGGTAAGGCCCATTGCAGCTTACCTATCTCCTATGTACCCATGACGGCTGCGGCTGTAATTACATATTTCGTTGTATTTCCAAAGATGGCGGAGTGTAATTTGCAGTTAGTTGGCTGTTGTCCAATGTCCAGTCTTCTATTATCGCTGCATTTGCTGATGATTTTGATGTCGTTTGTCACGATATCACTGGTGATGGTCTGGTTACGTGTAGAGACAATGTGGTCATGGTGTTTGGGCATTGTTAGGCGCCTTGAAAGGTTATCTTGAGGTTATCTTGAGATGATTTCGGGGCTTTAGTGTCCCCGCGGCCCGGTCCTCGACCAGGCCTCCACCCCCAGGAAGCCAGCTGACTAACTCCCAGGTACCTATTTACTGCTAGGTAACAGGGGCATTCAGGGTGAAAGAAACTTTTGCCCATTTGTTTCTGCCTCGTGCGGGAATCGGACCCGCGGCACAGAATTACGAATCCTGCGCGCTATCCACCAGGCTACGAGGCCCACAGGTATGTTGTTGTCTTGCCTATATATTGAGTTCGTTTTGACTATCAGCTGTAAGTGTCAGTTAGTACATAACTTTTCTGAACAAGTTTCATGGCCATCCATTGAAGTTTTACTCACAAATGTACTCAGTGAAAGCGTAGCGTGTTGAGAGATTTGATGAAATCACTAGACCCAGAGCGCGCCACGAGTGTTGTCGGGTGTTGGTTGGCCATGAAGCTTGTGAAGATAAGTTCTATGGCTAACTGACACTTATAGACGACCGTTGGAGTAATGGTACCAGTGCTGTTGGTGGGGTGACCTCTGGAGGTCTAGGTTCGAATCCTCTGAGGGGTCGGATAGAGTTTCAGTCCTATCTGTCGCTTGAGGACCATTCAAATTTTGCTCACACACGCACACACACATTTTATATATATATATATATATATATATATATATATATATATATATATATATATATATATATATATATATATATATATCATTTTTTATTCCTGTTTGGATATTAGATTTGATTGAAAATAATATAAAGTTATTTAGAGATAAGCAATATGATTGCTCTAATGAAATTCCTAATGCCCGATAATTCCTATATCCCACAATACAATTCTCCATGCTTAAAATATATCATATATGCTTGGAATATATTCTCTGTCCTTAATATATATTCCCAATTCATGACGGAATGTTCCAAGAGAAGCCTTCTCCTCTGCAATTCCCAGCGGAGAGTGGGCCCAGTTTCCAGTGTTTAATATGCGGGATAAATTTTAATCCCATCTACCAAATCCTCTCCATTACAAGAACGTAAGCAAAGGTCCCAGGAAGCCGCTTACATCGGTTCATTAGGCAACCAGTAGAAATTGGAGTTGTAAATATGGTGATTTTCAGAGCATTGGAGCTGTAAATATGGTGATTTTCAGAGAATTGAAGCTGTAACTTTGGGGATTTCAGAATATTGGAGCTGTAAATAGGGTGATTTCAGAGCTTTAAACACAAAAACACAGAAATCTGGAAATCAGGTGAAATCCCCCAAATGATAGACTGCTTTCAGGACCAGGATTCACAAGTACGCGACCACTTACGGAACTTTTACATCTTTCAACACTCACGGCAGCTCTGTTGACATTTATTAACCAGTTTACAAGTTTGCAAATTTTCACCATAAATGTCATTATGTTTACAAACAACTTCGTATCGCTTCGGAGCTCATAAACTGTCTAACAAATGTTAACAATGTCGAGATGATTGAGGAACGGTGATGGAACGGTGATGGAACGGTGATGGAACGGTGATGGAACGGTGATGGAACGGCGATGGAACGGTGATGGAACGGTGATGGAACGGTGATGGAACGGTGATGGAACGGTGATGGAACGGAGATGGAACGGTGATGGAACGGTGATGGAACGGTGATGGAACGGGGATGGAAGGTCTTGATGGTCAGGTCTTGTGTGTTCAGGAGACAAGACCTGAGATTACCATCATATCAAGTGAACAGAGGCTCGAACCCGGGATGGCCTGTAGCCGAGGAAGACATGTTACCTGTACGCCAGGGCACATGACTGAAACAATCACTTGTACGCCAGAAAGCGCAAAGTCAAGATGACCAAACTTGGAACGGACGTAGGACTAAGAAACTGGTGTATTAAGCGAGAGTAAGAAGCTTAAACCTTAAAGGAAATTCAGCTTCAAAACTGAAGCTTGAATTCAAAATTCAAGAAATTGTCTTCACCGAGCCGTAGAGTTGAATGTTGTTGTTAAAGATTCGCTACCTGGAACAAAAAGTTCCAAGTAGCACGGGCTATGGTGAGCCCGTAGTTAGAGTTGAAGGTATAAAAGGCGATGACATAGCAAATTGCTTAATAAAATTCTATTCAATTCTGAATATTTCCTTAGATTGCTCCTAATAGTTTTGGTGATATTATTCTTAGCTTTATTCTCATCTTGCGGTAAATAAAAGATCCACACACTTTGACATTATTTTGAAAACTATAGTGACATCCTTGTCTTAAACATTCCATATATTTATTTTGCTTTCGCTTGGAATACTGAAATTGTATGTTTGAAAGTCCACTACGGGATCACCATAGCCCGTGCTACTTGGAACTTTTGGTTCCAAGTAGCTGACCAGGGAACACAGGGGGCTCTGTGGATGGTTGGTGAGGGACAAGGCGTCAGGGGAACATGGTCACACTACCAACTTCACTCAGGTAGCGAGCGAAACTCTTCCCTAACTTGCTCCGAGGCCTTAGCGACAGCTCCGCAGTGTT